>NC_061833.1:21302833-21310986 GCF_019202785.1 Penaeus chinensis | reverse complement strand
GGGGAGAGGGGTATGGGAGTGTTACTTTGTAATTCTGTATGTATATCTATTCATCTCTCTATATATGTATAGGTACGTGTGTGTGTGTGTGTGTGTGTGTGTGCGCGCGCGCGCATGCTGTAATATATAAACAACGCACACTCATACATATATTTACATTTTACATACTAACGCACAAACATACCCACAAAAAATATAAATACATATTTATAGGAATCTGTTTCTAGGAATTTGTGTATGGGTATGCATAAAACTATGTGTGCATGTACACGAATATATATATATACACATACATAAACATATATTTTTAAATGAATATATTTATGTATATATTCATACACACAATGAAATGATGTGTATGTGTGTGCGTGTATGTTTACGTATATATACACATCCATGTTATGTATGTATATATATAAATATATATTCAAATGATTCATAAAACAATATAAGTTATATGTTATAAATATAAATGCAGATTTCTGTATTTGTGTGTGTGGAATATCAATCAAACGTTTTACTGTATTACTATAAACAATATGTTGAATAGGTCAATGCAATGGCATATTAGGGATAGAAATTAAGAATACTAACCGCTTGCTATATGAAACAACAAAAACACTATTTTTCGCAATTGTTGGGTATGTCCGTGAGTGCGTGCGTGTGTGTGTTGGGGGGGGGGGGGTGAAAAAAAGAGATATAGAGGGGGGGGGGGGAGGAAGAACAAGGGAGAAGAGAGAAAAGGAGAGAAGTTAACCCATTCACGACGGGCATGTCACGTACGTCCATGCCATGCCCACTGTGAGTTTACTTGTTTAATTGTTTTTTTACAGATAGATGGCTACACTTGTACTAAATCACCAATGAGCCAATTACGAGTACTTCCTGTCTCGCCCGTTTACCCTTTTCTTTGATTTACGAAAATATTTAACGTTATCTTATTTTGCTATTACTAATGTTATAACATTATAGCAATTATAATATTTATGATAAAATTACACCATCGATATTCATAGCCCTAGTAAAAAATACATTTTCTCGCCAATCCAAGGAAAAGTGAAATCAGGTAAGGCAGAGCCATCCATGTGTAGAGACATTTCACAAAAAAAAATATATATATAAAATGAGCACAGCATTTTCCCCATTTTTATTCATTTTCCCCGGTGGCAATGGGTTAAGAAGAAAGTCTGGGAAGGAGGCGAGTGATTGAGGGAGGGGAGAGGGGTAATGGGAGAGAGAGAATAAGAGATAGGGAGGAGGGAAGAAAGGGAAAGAGGGAGGGAGGGGGGCTGAAGAAGAGATAGAGAGAGGGCAGGAGTGAGAGGGGGAGGAAGTGAAAGGGAGAAAGGGAAGAAGAGTGGGAGAAGAGACAGACATACACATACAGTGAGGAAAATGGAGGAGAGAGAAATCGTGAAACAAGGAATCATTGCTTTTAGTTACTAATAGTTAAGAGAGTTAATAGTTTAGTTTGATTCCATTTGTTACAATGGATATTCTCGTGTGGCATAGTGTATGTGGCTTCTAAGTTATCCCCTGTGTGCAAGGAATGGCCGGGGTTACCATCCACTGGCGGCGAGGGATTTGAACGCAGGTCAGCAAGATTGATAGACGAGATCGCTACCGCTGCACCACACAGCAGGCGTGATTAAGAGCAGTACTGCCATCATTTTAAAGTGTTCTTTAAAAAAAAAGGGGGAGAGGGAGAGGATATTTTAGACACTGACGACTATCCTTCTCATGAATTGTTTGAAAAATCATCATATTTTACGCAATAAATAAGCCTCGCTCGAGAAACACTTAGCATTATTGCGAATACATTCGTTTATTTAACGAAATCCGACATGATGATTTCGCTACCTGCCATATTCACTTGGTCAGAGCTTACGATGTGAACTTAAAACATAAAACAAATGCTGCTAGAAAAAAGTGAACTCGCTAGAAACAAAAAAAAAACAAACAAAAAAAAAAAACAAAAAAATCGCACAAAGTGTTTGGACTATACCACCATGCAAGTAATCCATATTATATATATAAATACATATATGGATATGTATGTATGCATACACACATATATAAATTTATTTGCATATATATCTAATATACACATATATATGTGTGTGTGTGTGTGTGCGGGCGTGTGCATGTATGTGTGTATGTATGTACTCGTAAATATTGATTCATATGTATATACATATAACACACACATATAAAAATATATGTGTGCGTATACATTGGGATATATATACATACATATTATGAAGACATGCACACACATATAAACATATACATAGTGCTGCTTTAGAGAAGACTCCTGATTGAAAATGTATTAACGTACATCCGCATTACGCCGTTCGCGATGTATTCATAGCTGTAGATATTGAAAAAGCCTTTCATGGAATTCCTATTTGATTTCGATTTCCTTTCCGAAAGAATTTGTCTTCCTAATGTCATTTCAGAAAATGCATTCTCAGCAAATATCACAGATATATTGGGTGGTAAGAGAGTTCGAGGGACAGTTGACCGAGTCATCGGGTGAGTCTTCTGGTTCGCTGCGAGGTAAGTTGAAAAAAAAAAATATATATACACTTAAACATATGCTTTATTTATGCTATATAAACACGCATAATAACCATTATAATTTTAAAAGACTTTTTTTTTTTTAATTGATACGACCATATTTGTACAGTTGCAACCATGTTGAGGATCGTAAGCCTGGCGGTGACTCTGGTCGTGTGTGTGGCACGACCCAACCAGTGGGACGACCAGCTAGGGCTCTTCCCTGCTGACGGCGGGGACTCTAAGCCCATGCTGCCTCGCGCCGTGGCCAACCCTACCACGCCCATCCAGATACTGGACGCAGTTCTTGTGAAGGAGCTATCGCATACATGGAGTAATATTGTTATCACAATTCCATTGATCATAATGATTTTTCGGTGATATTTCATTGTCGTTGTTACTATTCCTTATTATCAATTTCGTATACTGATTTTTCATGTTTTGACAGAACACTAGGATGGTGTGACTCGAAAAACGTGCAGAACGGAGAGTCAAACCTGCCCTTCCAAGTTAACTCTGACGGAAGCAGCTCCGAGATCTTCAGCATCACTAAGGCCAACGTGAGTGGACTGTGCTCCCTGCGCCGCTCCAAGTCCGCTTCCTTCAACGCTGATCAGGTATGAGATCGAATGGAAAAAATGGTGTATGAGGTGACCTAATAGGCATTCACTTCTTTAACTCAGTATTTTTAAAGTTATATATTTTATTTCTTAAATAAAGCTCAATACATCTGATTGTTAGTGATAGTTTTTGTTGATAAAGCACAATGCATATTTTCTAATGATTATTGATTTTCATAATGTATTTTGACAGAGTGTGCTCACCGGTTCAGTTGTGGAAAACGCTCGTGCCAACGCCGACTACACGGTAACCTTTGCCAGTGTTGGAGAAGCTCCAGCCCAGACTGTTTCTGGTCAAGTTGTAGAGCGTGTGGACAAGTTGTTCGCCGATATCCAGATCAACTTGTTAAACCTTGTGCCTCAGAACATCGCCAGCTACAGCGCAAGATCGGGTCATGACCTGCTTGAAACCGCAAGCAACTTGGAAGGCAATGATATGGAGGGCGTTCACAGCGCCGGCTTCAGGAAGGCTTTGCGAGAGATCGTGGAGAAAACCATGTCTTCCAACGTCAAGGTGCAGATTAACAAGTCCATCCAGGATATGAAGAATGCTTGATCTTCTAACGTGAGTTTACAGAGAGACAAATAAAAACTAGTAATCATAAACTTTGAACACTTTGTTCAATCCTATCCATCTGTTTTTCCCTTTTTTTTATCTCTCTCTTTTTCATTATTTGTCTGTGAAGATAGGTACATACTTATATATTCACAGATACCCATCCACACATACACATATATAAATCCATATGTCGCGATCAGATTTGCAACCTAACATGCATGCACGAGCAGTTGCAGCAACAGATTACTTAAAAACGATGAGACAAAGCAACAGTACTGCACAGTCGCCAGAACTGGAGACGAAGCACCTGCACAGGACAGCACGCTGTACATCGAAACCACCATAGAAATAGAAGAAAAAAGTACTAAATAAATATTTTGACTGTCTCGAAATAAAGCACAAATAGCTGCCCAGAAAAAAAAGGCCACGAAGGTGAGGGTGCGAGATAACATCTTTGGCCTGCCTGCGATATAATACGAAAAATTAAAGAAAGTGGCAAACCACCAGAACTCACCCTTTTATTTCTTTTCCGATATTACTTTATCATTTCCCATTGAGTTTATTTTCAATAAACGGAAGTGCTGTCAGAGAAAGTAGAATTACAAGGAATATATGGTTCAGCATTAATGGCCCAAACAACGTGTTTTACACTGATCATAAATTAAGTGATTTTAAATAAGAGCTGATGATTGAGTCTCTTTATGTAAATGTGCAAAGTAATTTCTTTAAATACTCACATGAACACACGTATACTTTCACGTAACTCCATTCGTGCTCGCTCACACAAACGCGTACAAACTCATTCACACGCACAGATACACACGTACGTGCACACATACACGCAATCCAAATTACGTTATTCTTTAAATACAGTGACGGACTGATGATTCTGTATCTCTACATGTGGTACTATCAATTTTGGTTAATGATCTTTATAAATGTTACCCTTCTCTTCATAGATTTTACTTTTGTCCATTAATATGTATATCCTTATCTATTTGCTTATTTGTATAATTATGTTCTCAGATTAACACGTTGAAACTAGTATGGGATATAAAATGAACCGCCTGCTTAGAACTGCAAACATTGCTGATTTTTCTCTCTCCTAAATAAACGAGTGATAAAGACGTCAACTATGGTAGGCACACCATACCTAAAACACACACACCAACACACATATACATATGTATCTGTGTATGTGCATACGTATATATACATATACATATACTGTACATGTGCGTATGCAATATTATGTAGACCGACATATATCACACAGTGCGTGTCTGTGCGTGTTGTTCAAACGAGCAAAGAATTTAGATCACCCAAAATTATATCAAATGTATATGTGTGGGGGGGAAGGGATATGTCCATATATGTATTGATGCGTGCGTGCACTAGTACATATAAATGTAAATATAAATATCTCATTCATTTTCATTATTCTCTTTATCATAACGTAGTCACCATCGCGTTATGAAATATGATGCACAGGCATACACATACGTGTGTGGGTGTGCGGGTGTGGGTGAATATATGTTTTATGTGAATGTGTGCATATATACAGTATGTGTGTATATGCATGTATCGATAGACTTGTCGCAGCTAGCTAAATTGTAAATGTCAGCCTCAAGTAGAATTCTAAATATGCATGTGTGTGTGTGCGTGTACATGTACGTGTGCGCATGTGTACATGTATGTGTGTGCGTGAATATGTACGTGTGCATGTATGTACACATACTTGTGCGTGCGAATGTATGTGTGCACGTACTTGTGTGTGTGTGTATGTGTGTGTACGTACGTTTATATGTGCGTGTGAACGAACACGAATGTAGCTACGTGAAAGCATACGTGTTTTATGTGAGTATTAATAGAAATCACTTAGCACATTTACAAAGAGAGGCTCAATCATCAGCTCTCATTTGAAATCACTTCATTTATGATCAATGCATCGTTGTTTTGGTCATTACTGCTGGACCTCATATTCCTATTAATTCTAGATACCCCTTCTCTTACAGCACTTCCGTTATTGATGATAAATTCAATGGAAAATTATAAAGTACTACTGGAAAACAAATAAAACGGTGATATCTGATGGCTTGCCTGAACAATGTGATTTCAATGTAAAGTGTTCTATCCTGTACAGGTTTTTCGTCTCCAGTTGGTTCTTGCGCCACCTGAGGTATTGCTTCGCAACGTCGTTTTTAATTAGTCTATGGCTGTAATTGCTCATGCGTGCATGTCAGATTGCAAATCTGATCACGACAGATGGATGTATATACATACATGCATGGATGTATATCTGTGAATGTATAAGTATATATACATTCATACATAGACAAAAACAGGATTGGATTGATCAAAATATAAAAGAAAGTTTATGACTGAAAGTTTCTATTTGTCTCTCTGTACACTCACTTGTTAATCTGCACCTTGACGTTGGAAGACATAATTTTCTCCACGATCTCTCGCAAAGCCTTCCTGAAGCCGGCGCGGTGAGCACACTCTGGAAATATACATGGTAATTGTCAATAATAATCAGACAAAACGTCTACTTAAGAAATTGAATTATATCATTTACAGTTACATCGATCTTATGTTTTAATGCCTCCATGTTTCCCCTATACTCATTTATATTCATATACCATACCTGATCAGCGTTGAAGGAAGCGGACTTGGAGCGGCGCAAGGAGCACAGTCCAGTCACGTTGGCCTTAGTGATGCTGAAGTTCTCGAAGCTGCTTCCGTCAGAGTTAACTTAGAAGTGAAGGTTTGACTCTTCGTTCTGCACGTTTTTCGAGTCACACCATCCTAGTGTTCTGTCAAAAAAAAAAAAAAAAAAAAAAAAAAAAAAAAAAAAAAAAAAAAAATATATATATATATATATATATATATATATAATCTGTATATGAAATGGATGATAGGAATGGTTAAAACGAATATGAAATAACACCAACAAATCATTAGGATCAATGGCATTGTTATAACGGCATATTACTCCATGTATGCGATAGTTCCTTCAAGCACTGTGTCCAGTACCTGGTTGGGCGTGGTAGGGTTGGCCACGGCGCGAGGCAACATGGGTTTGCGAGTCCCCGCCATCAGCAGGGAAGAGCCCTAGCTGGTCGTTCCATTGGTTGGGTCGTGCCACACACACGACCAAAGTTGCCGCCAGGCTTACGATCCTCAACATGGTTATAGCTGTACATATATGGTAACATCAATAAAAGTCTTCTAAAATTATAATGATCATTCTGCATGTAAATGTATTACATATGTAATGTATATATATATATATATTATCAACTCTTGCAAAGAACCAGAGGACTCACCTGATGGTTTGGCCAACTGTCCCTTGAACTCTCTAACCATATAATATATATATGATATTTGCTGAGAATGCATATTCTGAAATGGTATTAGGAAGGCAAATTATTTCCAAAAAAAATCTTCTTCAACCCCCCTCCCCCGCTTCTCTTTCCCTTTCTTCCCTCTTCCCTATCTCCGTTGTTGTTGTTTTTTTCTTTCTCTCTCATTACCGGTCTCCCCTCCTCTCTCTTGCCTCCTTCCATTTTTCTCTTCTTATTTTTTTTCTTTTATCTCGTTCCTCCTGTTTTTGTTGTTTCAGCTAGCAAGCGGTCAGTAAACCTTCTTTTTTTGTACTGTAAACTAATATGCCACTGCATTAACCTATTTAACATATTGTTTACAATAATGCAACGTTGAATTCATATTCCACCTACACAAAATCTGCAATTATGTTTATAATATATAACATAAATGAAACATTCGTTCCCACAAATGTTTCAATATTGTTCTTGTTAACTCATAATATTAACTCTTGTTTTAAGAAGAGAATATCTCTTCAAATATTGTATATATTTTCAATTGTCCTAGATATAATGCTTGGTATATTGGATCATCATCATGGTTCAAACATAAAATACTTGAACCTATCGGTAAATCTTTAAGAACTAGCCTACCTCTGAGCATACCTTTTATCTCAGCTGTCCGCCAGCATTCACCCTTTCTCACAATGATTTCAAAATTCTGTACACATCTAACAGACTCGACCTTATCACAACAACAGTACAGCCATTTAATTGTTTACGGTGTAATGCAATTACCGTAACATACGTATTTATATATATACTTATATACATACACATATACATTCAATGGAAAACCATATTCCACTTTGTGTGAATGTTTTGTAATATCTGGTGCATAAATTATACTTACTGTTCTTTCAAAAATATTTATATAAGTCATATTGTCTATGACACAATACTTTTATTTTTAGGGTTTGCTAATATAGATTTTATTTTATGGCCATATTGAAGCACATTGTTAGGATGAAGTTGAATGGCACTACTATCAATTCCTTTGATGTTTTGTTATTCCGAAGTGACAGACCT
>NC_061833.1:21291909-21296909 GCF_019202785.1 Penaeus chinensis | reverse complement strand
CCGAATCAATTAAAAGCAATGCAAAAAAGGTATGCATTGCAATGCATGTATCGGGATGCTGACACTTCCTTACTTTCTTTTCATATCTGATATACAAGTAATCAAACGAAATTCAAGACGTTTTGCCGACAGACAGATTTTTAATGGAGAATAAATAGTACAAATGTCGTCACGGGCGCTGAAGTAGGAACTTTTATCAACAGTTCTTAATTTTCAAATGTTGTAAGATTGATTAATTGATTATTCAACATTATCTGCTGCGTCGACAGCTTAGGTCATTTTAAGGACTATATAAGCCGCGAAGACGATTTCCCATCACCGGCCTTACTCTCCCTGGTAAGTGATTAATATCATGCATTTGCCTCTCTCTATATCCGCGCATTTTGTCAAAATATTATTCTTGTACCTTATTCCTTATATTACAAAAAAACAGATATTCTTATACTGGATCATCATAAGTATTATCATTATCATTATTATGTTACTATTATCAGACACACAATTAATATATATATAAATATATATATATACACATATATACTCATACACATAATATACATAAATATTCATTTATATTTATATAATGAGGGTTGTTATATATCTATATCAATGCGGCATTGCATTATTCCACCCTTCAGTATATATATGTGTGTATAACTTCCCTATCATTACTCATGTATGAGAAGACAGGTAATGTCTATGAAGCTAGTTATATCCTAGTTGCACACCCCTTTTAGTGGGCCGTGGTTGGTTTGGAACTGGTCCTCCGGCCAGACCCAAACTAACCTAGGTTCGAGTCCTGGTGGGGGAGAGCTGTTATACATACATACATATATATGTAATATACATATATATACACACATCTATACATATTGTACATATATATGCATATATACGTATGTGCACTTTATTCCGCGCCTATGATAATCAAATTTTCTTTTTTTCTTTATATTCCGTTCAACCTAAGATGAACTCAATAGCGCGCTGTTTCTCATTGCATTTACCTGTTCAACTTCAGTGATTGAGATATTGATTGATTTTAAGATGAATCACTTTCATACGACTTATTTGATTCATTTTCCTTCTAGATCACAGCATGTTCGCTTGGCTGATGCTCTCCTGCCTCTTTGGCTTCTCCCTGGCTGAGGTTCAGGTATGAGCATGCTGTTATCTTACTTCTTCTTTCCCAGATACAGCTGCATCAGTTATGATGCCTAAATTATATTTGGAAGACAAAATATCACCGTTTCTCTTGGTAGGATTATCAAGTATGTTACAAGGGAAGTAGCGCTGCTGAAAACAGATGCATGAAGGTGAATGTCGACCGCCTGGCCATGAAGATTCACTTCCACATGCCCGAATCCGACGACTTCGATGACGTGGAAACTCTGGAGGATTATAGTGTAGTAAGTAATACTTATTATGTCATCACCTAATAACATGAACTGAAATACATTTTTTTTAATGTTCTACGTGTTAGTTTTGTTGAATGATAGTGCATGAGAAATTCTTCAATTTGTTCAACTGTATAAATTCGCTATTTATTGGGGAGAAAATCATATAATCTAAAAGTTAATGTATTTCGCAGGGTCTAGCAGCATCCCGAGTGGTATCTCAGGAAGCGTGTTACGTGAGGCGACTGGTTAAATCTTTCGAGCAACAAGTGGCCTTCATCAAAGGCCATCAGGATGATGGCATGAGGGCTGAGTCTGAAGCCAGAGTTTCCGCTGTTTCCCTCGATAATCCTGAGGAAGAGATCGGCTCCGATCTTGCCAACTTCTGTGGCGACCTTCCCGTTTACAAACTGGTGAGTGAGGAACAGAGTGACAGTGTGCAAGACCGTCGTCAAGTGAGCGTCACCTTCTCCCGCTGCGTCCTATTCTGTTTACGTCCCACCTGCTTCACCACAACGCTCACGCTCCCCACTGGCGGCACAATCACCTTCGGCTGGCTCTTCTTCGGCTAAAAACACTGTTTGAGGAATATTCTTTACTTTTTTCGTTGGTCAAATAGAAGTCTCATTTACTTGTCTCGATGATGTACACTCGCTTTTCAGTAAACTTTAATGCAACTCAAAATGTTTCATTGATTTCTTATCTTCTATGATTAAAAAAAAAAGTAATATAAGACACATTCCCTCGTGTATGCAGACATACATTTATGTATATATATGTATACACATATATATATGTGTGTATAAAGAAATGCTGCCCATGAACTTGTATCGACCGTGACGTTCAAAATTCGTTAAGATTTCATGATCGAAGTTAAATACGAAATGGATACAGAAAGTAAATTTTGAGAATTTCTAACATTTTTCGAAGCTGAAATCACGTAAGAGTAAAAATGAAAAGCTCTCTTGATTGGGACACGACTTAATGCCAACGTAAGTGCTGCTAACTTGGATGAATTTACATCATAAGAAAGTAAAGCTTTCCCTCGACTCTTTGACCTTGACCTCCTCTCGTGACTTGATCCCTATTCTTTTGGTTTCTCTTTTTCTTGCTCCGTCTAATGAGAGAAATTTTGACGTGTACACTCTACTGTGTTTTTTTGTTCATGCTCTCGCATATACACTGTATTTCTATATTGTATCTATATCTATATCTATATCTATATATATTTGTTTATGTTTGTATGTATACGTGTATTTATGTATATATATGTATGTTTATGGATATATACGCATACATATACATATTCACATTGATGGGTGTATATGCCCATACGTACAGACAAATATATATTTTTATGTATGTATGTATATGTTTAAACACATGTAGATACGTATATAAATTACATATCCATATATATGTGTATTCACATAGATAGATATACAAGAACGTGGATTTATCTAAAAGAAAAAGTTTGTCCCTTATCCAATCGGACGTAGGGGATATGTCCGTACATGAACATGCATATTAATGAGAGGGTTGCCAGTTGCTTTCCGAACCGTCTTTGACCATTGCATGCTGATGTTAGCAAGCCAGAAATAACAGCTTATCCACTGAGGGGGGCGGCTGGCTGCGAACCTAAGATGCTGTACCACCGAGCTATGTCACCGCATTATATATAACGTCCCAATAATTAAGAATTTCTTGGCATCTAAAATCGAAATATCGAATCTTTATCTGAAGTTGCAAAGGTTATTTTCGCTACTTTTTCAATAAAGGCCTTTTTTGTAGCATCTTCAATACAATTAACATTAATCCACTTTGATAATTGTTTGTTTTTCACGCGCAAATTATTGTTGAAACATCTTTTCAATTTGTATCAAGTTGTATGCTTCTACCATGATACATATCCAGCCAATCAGAGCGTGATATTTTTTTCAGATATATTTCATGTAGTCTCAAATAAGGATTTATATTTTCATTAATTACGAATCGTATCGTAAGTTTCTTTATACCAAATTCGATTATGTTTCTCTGCCTTTCTACATGTCCACTCGATATAAGTAAAATAAGTCAATCATGGTACCACATAGTAAGAATATCCAACGTGTCCAAGTCATATGACGTGATATTGACATCGGTCTGATGAATGTATTCATAGTAAGGCCATCATTGGTAGAGTACAAACTCCAACGCTTTGAACTTTGGCTGATGACGTCATAAATAGATGCTGATTGGCTGGTAAAGAGCTGAGAAGCATAGGGCTAGTTAGGGAGAAGCTATCGAGCACCTCATTCCACGCAGTACACTCAAGCATCAACAATGGCCACTGGACTTGTCCAGAGACACATTCTCTCTTTCTCTCTCTTCTTTCTATCTTTCTCTCTTGTCCTCTCTCTCCCTCTCCCCCCCCCCCCCCCCCTCTCTCTCTTTCTCTATCTCTCTCACACACACTCTCTCTTGCTTTCCCTCACCCTCACTCTCTCTATCTCTTTGTCTGTCTCGTCCTTTCTCTCTCTCTCCCTCCCCCCCCTCTCTCTCAGGGGCGTCATTTCAGTTTTTACTGGGGGGGGGGGGGGGGGGGGGAGCAAACTAGGCGAACCAGTTTCTGGGGCGCTACCAGCATCCAGAGATTTGTTTTTGAAAAAATTAACCATTCTAGGAGCAATTTTAAGCCATTATCAGAGCTTAAAGAGCTCTCGTCCTTTCTCTCTCTGTCATTCTACAATAAGACCCCCCCATGACGCCCTTGCTTTCTCTTTCTCTCTCTCTCTCTCTCTTCCCCTCTTTCTCTTTCTCTTTCACACATCCACCCACCCCTGTCTGCCTCAGTGTCTCTCATTTGGGTCCATACGCCTTTGCATGGAAATAAAGATAGGACATTTCTTATTAACTATACACAGATAAACACAAGAAGCGGGAAGTACATAAATCGGTCAGCATTTATCATTATTATTATTACGATTATTTTTGGAGCTGCCGCGGTTGGCATTTTCATATAATTGTCATATATGACATTTACGCATCTCCCAAGCGTTGTATAAAATCCAACGCCTTATTATTTTTTTATGCTCTACCAAAGACGTCCTAATTCTGTACCTCTTTAATATAACCTCACAGGCTCATTAATATCAAAGACAAGGCTGTGTTTTTTTATTTGTTGACATAATTCAATCAACAACAGAAGTAGAAATACCTGTGACCATTGGAATTATCCAGTTGTTAGATTCGGAACCCCAGCTTATTCACCATGCATACGTTAAGACGCAAAACCTCATGGAACTTCCACGTTTTATATGAAGAATAAGGTATCTAATAGTGTGTGTGTGTGTGTGTGTGTGTGGATATATATGGCTATTTATATATATATTTTTTCTTTGTGCATATACATACATATATATATACACACACACACACATGTATGCACATGCGTGTGTATATATGTGTATGTATATATTTATATATATATCTATATATATCTATATATCTGTATATATATAAAACAATCCTCCCTGACCAGGCTTCGAACCATGGTCACTCCGGGTATGAGATCGGAGGGCCAGTACTAAACCAACCATGCCATGCAACCCACTAAAAGAAGTGTGT
>NC_061833.1:21285841-21291809 GCF_019202785.1 Penaeus chinensis | reverse complement strand
ACATAGTTGAATAGCATAGTCACCCCTTTCCTTTCTTTATTCCACAGTAGTAAGTCCTATTTTCTGTAGTCTATCTTCGTAGCTCATGTCTCTTAGGTCAGGTACCCATTGTGTGGCTTCTGTCTGAACTCTTTTCAGTTTGTCTGTATCATTTTTTTAAGAATGGACTTCATACCACTGCACCGTACTCTAGATCTTCGTCCACATACACGAATGCCCTTTCCTTGTTGGCAATTAGCACTAGCATTTTATGGACCTTCCAAGGTGTTTTTCCCTATCTGCTCTGTTTAATACTGCGTCTCCTAATTTGTACTGCTATTGTGGACGATTTATGCTTTCTTCGCGCGCGCGCGCACGCGTGTGTGTATGTGTGTGTGTGTGTCTGTGTCGGTGTGTGTGTGTCTGTGTTTGCTTTCATACGAGTGCAATTAAAAATACAAATACGTAAACATATAGGTAGATATATACATATATACATTGCACATGAATTTAATGCATAATTTCATTGATTAGTTTCATTGATTCCGATCACAGTTATAGATTACCTGGGAACCACAACTGCTAAAATGGTGATGAGAGATATGTGCCAAGACTAAATTGGTCTTTAAACGTGATAATGGAGTCTGTATATATCAAAGGATACTATTTAATATGCATCAAAATTTATTCAAGTTGTTTAACTTTTTTCGTGTTTTATACAGATTTACATCACAGACAAACTGAAGGCCATAGTCTGTAATTTAAATTTTCATATCACTTCAATATAGGCCTATGCATAACTCGTGTATATGCAACCGCAGGTCAGGCCAATATGAGTCCTCATGCGTCCTCGAGATAGCAGATATTTGCAATCTCTGTGCCATAGTAGCCCGTCATAATGAAAGGATAGTCTTCGGTGAATATGTAAGCATAACCGCGATCGTCGGAAAAGGTGTATCCGTTGGCCATGTCGAGGTCGCAGTCGCCGCTGTCGTAGGCCGTTTGGTTGAAGGTGAAGTGGCTGGTGTGGCTGCCGTCGCCGGTCCCGTTGTCCTGGTAGCAGCTCCTCAGGTAGTCGGATCCTGAATCACGAAGGCAGGAGGAATACACGGAAAAACCATCTCTCATGTACCCTACGAGGGTACAAGAACCTGCTTCTGCTATACAGGAAGGCTGCATGTGATAGTGGTAACGGCAGAACATGTCGCTGTGGCCACTGCACGTGTCAAAACTTTCTCCCTCGCTGAAGACGGCCGTGTCCCCGCTGGGTGAGCTGAGGTGGTTGTAAAAGTAGGCGCCGGAGGTGGAGATGCCGACAGGGCCCATGCCGTAGGTCGCGTAAGTATTACCCTTTACCGGATTTTTGGGCACCGCCATGTACACCTCGTGAGGGCAAGCGTTGTTGGGATTGGCATTTTCCTGTCCCACTTCATACACGTGGCCCGGGATGCCATTGGCCGCGACAATACGGACGTCGCCCACGACAGACGTGTAGAACTCCGAATCGGCGTACGTCACGGAACACCCACACGTGGATCTTTGACTCGTGTAGCAAGTGTTCGAATTATAGAGGCTAGTTGCCGTAGTCATTAGGGCTGACGCTTGGGTTGTGGTTTCCTGAGGGGTTGTTGTCTCTATCGTAGTTGTGTCAACAATGCTCTCATACGTACAACTGAATCCATATTTCCTGATTCTTTTATTACTCTTAAACTCGGCAGTAACTAGGCTTCCTGTCGACACATAGTTTGAAGGCCCTGTCGTCCCACAGAAGGAAGTTTCTGTGCCAGCGTCACTGATCTTGAAATAATCTCTCCCACAGAGGCCTCTCCTCCGACTCTGAAGGACGAATTCCGGACAGTTGATGATGATCGGATAGCCAGTGTCAAAAGTGTAATTGCATCTCATTCTGTTCCAATATTTAGATGGATAGTTTGGGCTATAAAATTTTCCCGACAAGGCCGTGTATGTGTCACAATACTGGAAAAACAGAAATATAAGATTAGTGGACTGAATTGGAAACAAAAAAGAGTGCGATTAATTGGCTGGTAATATATTTCCCGCTGCAATTATTTCAAAATTATACATAGATAGATAGATAGAGAGAGAGATATAAATAGATGGATAGATAGATAGATAAATAAATATTTATACATACATATATACATATATACCTATCATGTGGATGTCCGTCTCAATATATATGTGTGTGTGTCTATATATATATAGACACGCACACACACACACACATCTATATGTATATGTATATATATGTATATATATACATGTGCATACACACACACACACATATATGTATATATATGTATATATATAATATTTATATTTATTTGTTTATATATACATATACATATATATGTATATATACATATATATGTGTGTGTATACATATGTATGTATCCGTCTATATATATTTATGTATATACATATGTATATATAGACATACATATATATATATATGTGTGTGTATTTATATATATGTATATATGTAATATATATATAGGTATATTTATATACCTATATATATATAAATATACACATATATATGTATATTAATGTATATATATACATTAATATAATTTAAATATATTTACTAAATATACATATTTATACATATATATGTATGTATATATGTATGTATATATTTACATATACATATATACATATATGTATATATATATATGCGTGTGTGTGTGTGTGTGCGTGTGTGTGTCTGTGTGTGTGTATACATATATACATACATATATATATTTTTATGCATTCATTTATTCATTTATACACACACACACACGCACACACACACACGAAAAAGCATTCACATCCCCTACTCACGGCGGCGGCGCAGGCGATCCAGACGCCAAGGAACGCGGCGAATAACATAGCAGAAGCCATGTTAAGGGTTGAATCTTTGGTCGAACTGCGTGCCTTCCAGACCTGACGGCGGGTTTTATAACAGCTAGACAGCTGCGGTTCGCTGCCCACGCGCCTCTCTCTCTCTCTCTCTCACACAAACATACACACACGCGCGCGCACACACGCCCACACACACATATTACACACACACACGCACACTCACACATATTACACACACACACAAACACACAAACACACACACACACACGTTATACACACACACACACATAGACATGAACACACACAAACACACACACACATACATCATATATATACACCCACGTGTGTGTGTGTGTGTGTGTAAATGGATATAGATATATATTCATATATATATGTATACATATAAATGCACATACACACACGCACACGCACGCACACGTACACAAACGCACACACATATATATATATATATATATATATATATATATATATATATATTCGTCTGTATTTATATATGTATATATATACAGTATATATATATATTTACATTTACAGTTTATATATATGTGTATATATATACAGTTTATATATGCTTATATATGTATACATATATACACATACATATATATGTGTGTATGTGTGTGTGTGTGTGTACACTTACACATTCACACACACACCTACACAAACACATACATACACACACACTCCTTTGTGTATATAAATATATAATTATATATATATTCATAAATCTAAAACTCTCCAACAACTAACCATGTAAATGGAAATGCTGGAGGGAGGGGTACTACCCCTCTTACCCAGCAAGTGAGGCAGGCTGTGGGTCCCAGTGGGAAGGCGACTGCTGGGAAGCTGGATGGGTACAGAAATTACTTATCCCGCCTGCGCTCTGTCAGGTGGAATAAGTAAGTATGAGGTAGCATTGGTTGGGGTGGCAGAGGTGCCCTCTCACAAGTGAGAAGAGTTAGCAGTGGCACAATCAGTATGGGTGGGTACACCTACTACTGTTCAGGCCGGGGTGATGGTCATCGTTTTTGGGGAGTAGCCATAGTCATCTCCAGCCAACTTCAATCCTCAGTAGTAGATATAACACGAGTTGATGAGCATATTATGTCTCTTATTGTTGTGTACGCTGCTACCGATGTTTGCAAACTTGATGAGAAAGAGAAATTCTATGTTAAACTCACATCTGTGGCAGACAAATGTCCCCAGCAAGACATTCACATTGTATTGGTCAACTTCAATGCAGCATTCAGTTGTGATCGAGGTGGTACGAGATGTCTGTCAATCTCCATGGCTCGGTTGCTGATCCCAGCAGTGAAGGATTTCTGGCTCCTGGCATCAGTGCTCTAACCAGCAGCATTAGACATGGTAAAGCGATATAGGTACTGTGGCCAAGGAGATTGACCACATTCGTGTCAGTGCGTATGGTCACAAGGTCTATTAATTGACTCCTTTGTGGCTAAGCACTAGCAGAGCCATCTATGAGCAGACATTTCACAAAAAATATAGAAAATGGGCACAGCATTTTCCCCATTTTTTGTTCATTTTCCCCGACGGCATTGGGTTAATGGAGGGTCCTTCAGAAATGCAGGGTTTACCAGCATTCTGTGGCACTGAACATAAGCTGGTTGTGGCTACAGGTCCACCTCTAGTGACCACTCTAGGGTATTTCACTTTGACAGATTAAGGGAGTGTGCCTGAAGGTCCACCATGGCAGTCTCTGATCAGTTCACAGAACTCGAAAACCTGATGGACCTAGTAGCTCTGTGGGAGGCCTTCAAGCGCAAAACATTCAATGCAGTACAGGAGTCCATTGGCGAACGCCCAAGGACAAAGCAGAATTTCATCTCACTGGAGACATTGGAGGCCACAGAGGCACGTTGCTCTGCTGAATGAAAATCAAGACTTGTGCTGTTCCCTGGTGCACAAGAATCAGACACTGTTAAGAAGGGATGAGGAACAGTTCGTCAAGAACTTTGCTGAGAAGGTTGAAGGCTATTTCTTGGTAAATGATCTACACCCTGCCTACCAAGGCCTGAGAAAACTGAACTCTAAGCCGTCCTTGCAGGTGACTGCAGTCCACTCAGTGGATGGACAGACCATAACAGTTGTTGGGATACATGAACGTTGGGCTGAGTATTTTGAACAGCTGTACCAGGTAAACCCTCAAGCAATCAGTCTGGATGTCAGTGTTACTACAATACCTGTCCTGGACCCACCCATCAGTGAGGAACCTCCTACCCTAACTAAGGTTAAGGAGACAATATCTAAGCTGAAGGGTAGGAATGCTGCAAGCATATGTGATACCCCTGCTGAACTGCCAAAAGCTGGGGGTGAACCTATGATTTGGGGTTTGCATACGGTCTTGACTACCAGCTACAGTCTGGTTCCATTCCCCCTGACCTGTTGAAGTGTGTGGTCATCCCTCTCTGGTAGAGGGAAGGGGATTGATGGTACTGTAGCAATTCCAGTGGCATCACACTGCTCAGTATACCAGGTATGGTTTTCGCCCACACTCTTCTGAAACGGATCCGTGACCACCTTACTAAAGCACCATAGACCAGAGCTGTCTGGATTCACTCTTGGCTAGGCCACACTTCGAATCATTGTGACTATTGACTATTGGGCAATATCAAGATCACAGACCTTGACTTTGTCGATGATGTTGCTATTCTGAGTCTTTGGAATCACTGGTGGTGGTTCTTCATGCATTTGCCAATGAGGCAAAGCCCTTGGGCCTAAAGGTCTCCTTGACCAAGTCAAGATTCAGAATTTAGGGGGCCTGTTAGGGGAACCCATACAGTCAATACACGTTTCCGGTAAGGACGTTGAAGTCACAGAGAGCTTTACATACTTTGGTATGTCTCTGGGCTGTCAGACCAAGAAGTCAGTAGATGAATTGGTCTGGCAGCAGGAGACATGAACTCGATCAACAAGAGCATTTCGAAATGTCATTAACTATGTAGAAGGCCCAAGCTGCGTGTCTACAAGGCCTTAGATGATATCTAGTGCCTCTGAGTCTAGTCTTGATGCCTTTTATAACAAGTCCCTACTCGGATCATGGGGTACAGTTGGCAGGACCATGTGTCCAACCGATGATTTT
>NC_061833.1:21279890-21282390 GCF_019202785.1 Penaeus chinensis | reverse complement strand
CCCGCAGTACCCCGAGGTGTGGGTAACGTCGCCGTCGCGGACCCGCCTCGCGCAGTGGAAACGCGTCGACAGCTCGGCCGGCCTCGTCCACCTGACCTTCCAGCTGGCCGACGAGCCCGAGGAGGTGAGAGAAGTGGCTACGAAGCGGGTGTTTTTCATTTTTAAGGGTCGACGGTATTTTGTTCATGGGCGGGTAACTAGAAGAACCCTATTACTCGCAGGAATCTTAGTAATGGAGGTGGGGACAGAGGAGAAGAGAGAAAACGGGAGAAAAGAGGGAAAAAAAATATATGGAAGCCTTTACGGAGCTAAATATTGCATAATAATATCTTAGATCGGTTGAAATAGTGGCCGCCATTCTAAAGCCACCCCCTGAGATTTCTAATTAAAACCTGGACCCTCCATAACGTCTTTGAAATATAAAACATGTATTGATCTAAATTCAATGCACAGGGCACATACACTATCAACGTGCGCGGCGCTGACCAGACCTTAAATACCAGGATCTTCAAGGTAGAGGAGTACGTCCTGCCCCGCTTCGAGGTCCAGGTCACACCGCCCAAGTACATGCTGGCAACTGACAGCAGATTCACCTTCAGAGCCTGCGCCAAGTGGGTATCGAATGAGGAGCTTAGTACTACTTAAGCAATGGTGTTCTTAGGATTGTTGTTCATTTTATCATCATTTTCACTGATAAATAGTCAAAATTAGAATGAATACCTTCACAATACAAAAGATATATCTGACCGGTGTCGATTATATCTTCGTCAGATATTCATTCTCATTCTTACCTTTTATACATTTTATCAACATGAATAAGGTTCATTTTCATAAATATTATTACCATTATGATAGACGATTATCTTCATAATCACCATTGTTATCATTATCATATTACCCTTATCATTCTATCTCCCTTTTGTGCTCCTCGTCCTTCTGCAGCTACACCTTCGGGCAGCCAGTCAAGGGCAAGATAACACTCGAGGTCTCCAACAACGAGCGAAAACGATGCCTGTCCAAGTACAAGAAGACGGTACTGGTGAGTTGCTTTTAAGTTTCGTTTCTGTTTATTATTCTTTTGTCTCTCCTATTGTTTTTATTTATTTACTTTGTAAATAAATACTTTGTTGTTATCATATATTTTTTGAGGGGAGGGGAGGGGGGATATTTTGCCCTTTGGATGGCTTTTCTCTGCCTTTTTTATTATATATATATATATTTTTTTTTTTTTTTTTTTTTTTTTTTTTATCATTCCTCAAGTCAGTCGTTGGCCCGACCAGTCAATTAAATTTCCTTATAACACTGACGTCTTTAATGCTGATAAACAGATTTAGTTTACGTAATACAGAAAATCTAACTGAAACAGAGAAGCACAGTAATCCCAAACCACCTTTTCATCTCAGTAATTCCCTTCCAAACCACCTTATCGTCTCTGTAATTCCCTTCCGAACCGCCTTTTCGTCTCTGCAATTCCCTTCCGAACCAACTTTTCGTCTCTGCAATTCCCTTCCGAACCAACTTTTCGTCTCTGCAATTCCCTTCCGAACCAACTTTTCGTCTCTGCAATTCCCTTCCGAACCAACTTTTCGTCTCCGAATTCCCTTCCGAACCGCCTTTTCATCTCCGAATTCCCTTCCGAACCGCCTTTTCGTCTTTGTAATATCAAGTCGCCCACGTAACCTGGCTTAGCATTTCACCACCGAAACCTTCCAGGCCACAGGCTGCCACGACTTCGAAGTGACGGCCGACGACCTGCGCATCATGGACTGTTCCGTGTACAACGTGCGTGCGACGGCCATCGTGGAGGAGGAGGGAACCGGAGTCACCTTCAACGCCTCCGCCTTTGAGAGCGTCCGCCGCACCGCCGTCACACTGAAGGCGGTGCGAGAGGACGCCTACAAGAAACCCAACCTGCCCTACATCCTTCGGGTTGGTTGTTCGTCTTCCTTAGCTCGCTTTCGGTCTCCTTCGCTCATTAGGGCTTAAGGCGACCGAGTAAAAGAAAAATGCAGAATATCTTAATGATAAACACATACACACACGCACACACACATACGTGCACATAAGTGCACACACACACACACACACACACACACACACACATATATATATATATATATAAATATATATAAATTGCATATGTATATATGTATGTATATATATATATATATATATATATATATATATATAAACACATACATACGAATATGTTTACATATATATATATATATATATATATATATATGTATGTATGTATGTATATTTATATATATAAATATATATATGTATATATATTTATATATATAAATATATGTATATATACATATAATACAAATACACTCACACATACACAGTGCACACATATATATATATATATATATATATATATATATATATGTATATATATATATATATATATATATATATATATATATATATATATATATATATACATACACAAACACACACATACACAGTGTAAATATATATATATATATAT
>NC_061833.1:21267390-21269890 GCF_019202785.1 Penaeus chinensis | reverse complement strand
AAGGAAAAAAAAAATCGGTATCCAAATCTTTATACTTACTAAATTTCACAGTCTTTTACTAAAAATGTTTGCCTGACGGTAATGGCAAGTCTAGAAGGACACATTTCGTCATTGCATTTTTTTTTTACAATAATGTCGGTTCTATGGTTTTCAATATCCCCTTACTGCGTCATATGTATCTCGTTTCCAGGTGGTCCATCGTTTGAACAAATGGATCACAAAATTTATATTTTGGGTCTAATTTCGTGTGATTAGGCTATGGTCTTGGTTAGTACGTTGTCTGTTTCTGATTTTATCCTTAGTGGGTTGTCTCACGGGCGCCGTTGCTACACAGGGTATACTCTCCCTACAAAAAGGGTTTGTTTCCCGTTGTCTACGATGATGAGTCTTAGGAGTTTACCTTCTTTATCAAGTTAGATTTTTTGGGGGAAGGGAATAGGTTCTCGTAAATTTTCCTTTTTCGCTTACATTGATTTCTTTTTCTTTTACTGATTAAAATTTCCCACTGTTTCGAGACAAGAGTGTCCCTTCTTCAGTCGTAGCGTCCAGTCTTGTAGGTCAGCTTTTGTTAAGTCATACCCTTCCCTCCTTCCTTTCTGGGCAAGCACGGTCAGTCAATATCAGCACTGGATATCGCACTTTTTTGCTCGTCATGATCTCTGTCAGTTTCGTGCCCACTTTCATCATTTCTGATAGTTTCCAATTAATTATATTAAATCTGCACGTGGAAAATGACATCGTTGGCGTATTGAATATTGTTTTGGTTGCAAGATCTATTTGTTTTTGCATGATTTTGCTCTTCTTCGGATGAATTCTTGATGCTTTCTATTTATTTATTTATTTTCCACCTCCTTCATTTATGTATTTATTTTCTACCTCCTCAATTTATGCCCACATAGATGTAGGACTCGTGTACTTCAGATGCTCTTGTGTTTTATCTTTTATCTGATTTTGTCTTTCTCCGAGTTTATTGTATTTATTACGTTTGAGAATCTTTTAAATGTGTATTTTCCATTATTATAGTTATCAATTGTGTCATGAATAGTATTAGTAGAAGAAGCAGTTGTATTATTATTACTATTGTTATTATCATTATTATTATTATTATTATTATTATTATTATTATTATTATTATTATTATCACTATTATTGTCACTATTATTTTATTATTATCATTATTATCATAATATTATATACTATATAATCATTACTGACATTTTTCCTCATATTATTATCGTCGTCAATATGGCTCATACTGTAAATGCCCACTGTTGCACCTCCTTCCTTACTGCCCCGAGAAGTGAAATGCAAATAATATTTAAAAGGTAATAAACAGAAAAAAAAAAATACCAGAATAAACAAATTTTAAGATATCAGAGAACAATATAAATAACGGAAAAAAACTAGAAATACTAAAATAAACAGAATTAAGATATCAGAGAACAATATAAACAAATGAAAAAAAAAAACTAGAAATACTAAAATAAGCAGAATTAAGATATCAGAAAACAACATAAACAACAACAACACGAACATAAACGATGGGGAATGAAAAGAGTTTCCACGGGGAGACCGAGAAACTAAAATCCCACAACCGCCTCCTTCCCGACAGAAACTCGGCCACCTCATCCGCTTGCCCTCCGGCTGTGGCGAGCAGAACATGATCAACTTCGCCCCCAACGTCTACATGATGCAGTACCTGACGGCGACGGAGCAAAATACAGTAGAGAGCACAGAGAAACTTCTTAGGTTTATGAAGCTGGGTGAGTTGCTTGGAACGTTCGGAGTGTTTCGGTCTTTCTCGAATTCGCATGTTTGTTTCATATGTTTGTTTGAATGGGTTTAAAAAAAAAAAAATAGATAAATGAATAAGGTATATGAATCCAGCGTCTTCACTTGATCATCATTTTCTTACGGAATATGATCATCAAGTGAGTGCTTCAACGGTTGATTCAGAAGACTAATATTACCGCCAACCCCCTCTTCAGGATACCAAAGGGAACTGCTTTACCTCCGCAGCAACGGCTCCTACAGCACCTTCGGTTCCGCTGACGACTCCGGCTCTACTTGGCTCACGGCCTTCGTCCTCAAGTCCTTTGTTCAAGCAAAGGAATTTATCTACGTAAGTGACAGCGCTAGCAGGTAGTCGCCGGCAAATGTTTTTTTTCTTCTAATAGTTGCGTAACTATTTAACCTTAAGCTGTGCTCGGCCCCTTGTAAATGGTTTTCTGTACACAGATCGATGATTCCAGCCTGAACCGAACCAGAGATTGGCTAGTGAGTTCTGAGCTGGACCGCAGCGGCTGTGTCATCCCCGTGGGGAAGGTCATCAGCAAAGGCCTCAAGGTGCTCTTACTCAGTGCAGTTTCGTGCTGTCTCTTTGATGTTTGTGTATCATCTGAATTGAATAACAGAAACTTACTGACTGGGATGTTCAGCTGAGTGACCATCACAGTTGTTGGTTTTAGATATATCTTCAATATTCATAGAGCTATGTGCA
>NC_061833.1:21252390-21257390 GCF_019202785.1 Penaeus chinensis | reverse complement strand
TAATGCATAAATTATATTGGGTGAGGAATATGTACGAACGGAATGGACATTCTGGCTATTGTTTAAATATTGACACCTCGTGACAAACACGCATCCTGAGTCACCTCACACCTGGCCGTCCCATTAATAATTAGCCCGCCGTATAAAAAATATATAGAAACAAATAGACCTACCGACAAATGCTCTTTCTTGTTATATTTATTCGCATGTCCTAATATTGTCCAATTAAGGGAAAACGAGTGTGTAATTTAGTTTATAGAATGCTATCATCTCACAAGGGCGGAGTAACTATCTCTTGTTTGAAGAAGATGGGATATAACTTTATACAAAAGATTATACGAAAACCTTAGGTGCAAATCCCTTTTAGTTGCTGTCCACACCACGGACGTAAATAGTTTTAGTACAATTCTTATGATTTACTTCCAACATAACGAACGTAAATAATTTTGGAAGCCAGCAGCGGAACATCTAAAGCCACGTGCAGACATACGAACAGAAAACTATAACGTGACAAGGTCGTGTTGTGCGACGAGGAGGCCTTACAGTGGTGTGCTTTCGAGGACGTAACACTCGGTGTTTGAAGGTTTTTGTGTATTTATTACTAATTTTATTCTTATTTTTGTTACTGTTATTGTTGTTGTTATTATTATTACCATTATTATTATTATTATCATTATAATTATCATCATCATTATTATCATTATCACATTATTATTATCATTATTATTATTATTATCATTATTATTAGTAACTAATAAATTATAGAAAATCACAATCATTTAACTCATGATGGAAACCAAAAACAGCCATGATAATTACTATGTCCTAAAGTGGAATGACAAAGGAAACAAAATATTCACTTCACACTGTTACTTCTGTCGTTTATGATTAACATTAATATTAGATTTGGGAGTTGGTTAGCTAGTCATTGTAAGCAATAACGAAAATCAACATTCAGATGCATCAATAAGTAAATCGCATATTCTAGGCTGGCCGTTTTTTCATTATTTAACTAAGAACATCGAAAGAAAACTTAAGTAGATAATATATAACACGGAAGATGAATTCAGCCATTTAATTTTCGTAATAGATACCCTTTAAGACGGTCATGAGCGAGGTATCTGATCGTTCATAAATTGATCTCAATACTAATGATCCTCCATCATTTCGTTTGGCTAAAAGGTAATGATTTTCGTATGAATAACTGAAGTATAAGTAACATAAATGGTCCATTACTAAAATCTTACCATAATGATACCGTTTGGCTGAGCAAATACTTCCTCCTCCGGCTTTTTCATAAATGATATATGAATGTTCTAAAAGTTCGAACAGATTCTTGAAATTTGAGAAAGCGTTTCTAGTTTGAATATATTATTAGCATTATGGCAGTGGAATAAAATAGGTTTTAGGATATGCATTAGAAATCCATAATGGATAACTCATGGCTAATAATTCTAGTGGATATGAAATGTCTAAAAGAGACTTACACACGCATGTATCGTACATCCTTAATAGAACCTGAGTACTTTACCCACGGGAGGATCCATCTCGCCCTAAAACCATAAGCCAACGCCTGTCCTCAATCCCAATGACCAAGAGAAAATAAAGAGAAATGAACGGCATCCTTCGGCACGAAGACACCAGGCCAACAACGACACCAGGCCAATAAAGACACCAGGCCAACAAAGACACCAGGCCAACAAAGACACCAAGCCAACAAAGACTCACGCTGAAATACAACTGGAGCGCGATGCCCTTCGTGAAGCCAAGTTTAAGGCGACCGTTGTTATAGACGTCGTAGAGGGTGGAGAGTGTGGGCGGCGGCGGTCCGGCGGCCAGACTGGACACCAAGTCACTCGTGTAGTAGGTGAGCAGCAGCACCTGCAGCGCCAGGCCCATGAGCGCGGCTACTCGGCAGGACCCACTGGTCAGGGACGCCCGAGTGCCTGGTCGAGCGTCCAGAATATGTTCAGTCAAAGGCAAGTGGCGACTGATAAGGATTATAAAGTGCCGAAAAGTAGATGAATAATAATAAAATATGGAAACCATCTTTATTTTCATTCATTTACTACATTTATGAATAAAAAGAAATATTGTTTAGTTTAGGATTCTAAACTATTTTCCCACACACATAAAAAATGATGAACAGCAAAATAATACATACAAAGATGTACTTGATAAATAGATGAATACTAATGGCGGTAATAATAATTACTTTATGACTAACTGGCTGATGATAATTATTTGAAATTATGTGCAAAAACGTACAGACATCGCATCCAAAGTTCAAAGTAAGATTTATCACTTGGTAACTTAATTAAACTGTAAGACAACGTTAACTCTTCCACCTTTTCCCGACTTTTGTATTATTAAGGTGTTAGTATAACCAGCACAAGGCTTGCTGCTTGTAGAACGTAGGTAATTACGTGCTTATTTAAAACAAGTTCTTTGTCTGCAGTAAATTTCTAGGTCTAAGATTTTGTCATGGCAGCGATGTGAATTCAGTCCTATTCAGCAACTTGATTTATTTGTGAATTTGTAAGCGTGTTGATAACGGGTAGTTCTCTCAAAATAAAGTCTAAGAGGATATAGCCAAAGTCTTGAGAAAAAAAAAAAAAAAAAAAACAGAAGAAGAAAAAGGAAGAAAGAGATGAAAGGAGAAAGAGGAAGAAAGAGATGAAACGAGAAAAAGAAAGGGAAAAAGACAAAGAAGAAAAGGTAAAAAAGAAAAAGAAAAAGAAAGATAAAAACAAAACAAGAGATAGAGGAAAAAGAAGAAAGCAGTGGTTTCAGAATTCACAGAAATTACCCTCATTTTAAGGAACTTTTCCAGGCAGACCGAAAACAGAATGGCCATAAAGAGAAACGGTCTTTTTATTGGAAAACAAAGTACAAAGTACAAGTAATGCATTTTTATTTTTGCTATACTCCATCTTCTGAGTAACAAGGCCAAAAGTAAGCTAAATGTATTAAAATGTTGCAATATATATATACATATTTTTTTCAATTTTGCTATTAGAAGTTTTAGAAGTAATTATCTTTAACAACTTAGAAATAATTATCGTGATCTGATCAGGCATATTTGAAAAATAAAAAACATGCCTAGTCCTACCTTGATCAATCCCCCTCATTGCCTAGGCCTACCTTGACCGAGAATAAATCCAAGAACAAGGAAGCTGGAGTCAGCGAGCGACAGGGAGGGCTGAGCAGGCGATCGCTGAGTTATCCAGAAGAGCAGGATGGTGAGCACAGCGGAGGTCGCCATCAGGACCATCCACGACGCCTTGCTGAACTGCTTCGTGTACACAGACCACATGTAGTCGTCGTTGGTCGGCTTTTTCATGTAGATCCTATAACTGCAAAATTGATAAAAAAAAAAAAAAAAAAAAAAGTTATCTGCCGCGTCAACAGCTAAAGTCATTGGCGGCGTTGTGTGAAGTCGCCCACTCTTTCGTCTTCGGGATCTGTGACGGTTGTGTGCGTTCACCCAGAGAGATCGTTAACAATGGAACGATTTGAATTGTATAAGGATAGGAGATATGCTTTGAGATTCTTGTTCTAGGCCCGTCTGGTTCCTAATCTGGGTTCCTCGGTATCCGGGAGTGCTCTGGGGAATAGCTAGGGGTCCAGACTCGGCATGTAACTTACGGTTATTTTGTTTTGAACTTTTGTTATTCGTAGAACAGGCGAAAATGTACTCTAATTATTTATGTAAATATGCAACACAACTGTAGAATAATGGAAAAAATGCAATCATATTTGAAGTGAATATTTTGACTTCATAGAATAACCTAAGCTAACCAAAAGTTCCAAGTAAAAAATAACACAATAACCAATGCCACAGAGGTACAAACGCGAACTCACCCTCCGGAGACGATACCCTGGAGGTAACTGACTGCTTCGCTCCGCTTCAGAGAGACGTCTATCGCAGCGACACCGATGTCAGCTACGTCATCTAAGATATCCCGAATGATGCCCGTCCACTCGTTGTTCACGACGGCGCCCCATTGGCCATCCCGCGACGGCCGGCACGTGTACCTGCAAGGGATCATGATGATAAGGGGCGGGGGGGGGGGGGGGGGGGGCATGTGTACCTGGGAAGGGGTCGTCATGATAAAGGTCGGTACAGGCATCTAAAAGGGGGCTGGCATGAAAAAAGGGCCACACGAATATCTGGAAAGGGGTCGTCGTGATAAAAAGCAGCACATATACTTGGAAAGAAGTCTTTATGAGTATATTGGACAGGGATCCTCACGATAAAAGTCTTCACGCGTGCTTACTTAGTATCTGAAAGAGAGCGGCAGTGAAGTGCATTATCCGATAATGCTAATAATGGTAATTGTAATAATAAAAACATAACATAGATAAAGTCAGCAATAGTATATGTTATTCTAAACTGTAATCTAATGTAATGATACAGCTAGATGAAATTATGAATATTAAACATATATCAATAATATATATGATTATAATAATAAAAGCAACAGTAATACAAATAAAAGTAGATATTGATGATTAATAATAATTATATATTTACGGTAATATATAATGAAGAACTGTAATGACATCAATAATAACACAGTAAAGGGTTATCATAAAAATGAAAATACCAGTAGCAATATTCACGAAGAAAATACAATGATGATGATGATAATGGTAACAATGATGATGATAATGATGGTGATATAAATGATGATAATAATAATGATAACGATGGTGATATAAATGATGATAATAATAATGATAACGATGGTGATATAAATGATGATAATAATAATGATAATAGTAATAATAATAATAATAATAAAAATAATAATAATAATAATAATAATGATAATAATAATAATAAAAGATGAGACAGAAGATAACGACAGTGATGTCAGAAACATTAATAGCAGTAATGATTCCCATATGATAATGGAAATGAAGATGATAACCATATTGATGATTATGGCACTGATAACAATGATATTATCAGTAGCATCGGTATTACGAAACAA
>NC_061833.1:21232390-21242390 GCF_019202785.1 Penaeus chinensis | reverse complement strand
AAGTGAGTGCCAGGTAAGTAACTTGAGTGATGGTTAATTAAGTGAGGTTGCTGAATGTATGGTAAGAATAGAGTATGTGAACACCATCTAGGTGAAGGCTAGCTTAGTATGGTTAAGTTGGTGTCAGGTACGCAATAAGTGAGTGCCAGGTGAAGTAAGACAAGTAAAAAAGTAATATGTGAGTTAAGTAGGCGCCAGGTTACTGAAGTGAGTGCTAGGTAAGGCAAGTGAGCATCAGGCAAGAAAGGAAAATGATGGAAGTGGGTGTAGGTAAGTAAGGCAAGTGAACGCCAGGCAAAAGGCGGGAGTGGACGCTGGCAGGTGAGGTACTTGAGCGCAAGGTAAGTAGAGTGGGGTTAGAGGGTGTAAGAGAGATGACGTAAGTGAGCACCAAGCAAGTAAAACTATTAAATGCCAGTAAGATAAATCAACTGAGCACTAGGTAAGTGAACGCCAGTTGCATGAAGTATGTAAGGTGAGACCACACAAAGCCAGGTATGCAGAGTAAGTAGGCACGGGGTATGTAGGTACCAGGTAAGTCAAGTAGCACCAGGTAAGCAAAGTGAATGCCAGGTAAATAAAATAGGTGCAAGATAAGGTACATACCCGTTCATTCATCTATTCAATCTCCTCCACACGTACGCCACATTCCGATAAAACAGCCACAGCTAATTAGGTTTGTACACATTGCCGAATAGCTTTTTCTTAGTCTAAAAGAATGTACTTATGAATGGAATGGCAGATGTCAGGGGGTTTGGAAGTTTGCGATAGGGGTTGCGAAAGGAAAAAAAAAGAGGAGCTAGTTATACATAAAAACGCTCGCAATTCGTGTTCCTGACGTTTAACATATATTTTCGATACAAAGGAAATAAGGAGGGTTTCAGTCATTGGTACTAACACGTTCCTTAATTCCTGGAAGGGAGCGGTTGATGGACCGCCTGGAATTTATGGTTTTATGGGATTACAACCTCCCATAAGTCTGCGACGGAAAGGGCGCAGAATAACAGATTCGTAGATTATGTTCTGTTATTCAGTTTTGGTGTTGCAGTCATTTCCAATAATTCACACACACACACGCACATAAAATGTTTTCATATATGCACATTTTTACATTAATATACATGTGTATACATATGTATGCTTACAATATATATGTATATATTGTAAGCATATATATGTATACAAATGTATATTAATGTGTATATGTACATATAAGAAATCATTATACATATATTCATATATGAATGGTGAAAACGCTCTACCGTGTTGATACTATGATAGGAAAACCCACAATGTAAAACTAGATTTATTGAAATAAATCTAGTTTAACATTGTATATGTTACCATATACAACTATGCACATATACAATAAGTTAATTGTATACACACACACACATATATGTAAATATCTATGAATATATATATGCCCTTATATAAATACACACACACACACACACATATATATATATATATGTAAACTCACCGGGGTGTTTTGTGAAAATAGATTTACAACTGCATTCAACACATTAGGTTTCGGTAAAAATAACCTTTGTTTTAACTTTAAAGCATTAACAGAAATTCGAAGTTTGAAATTTACAATTAATACTCTCATACTGTATGTAAATGCATGCGCGAACACACATATACATATATATATATATATAAATACATTTATATATATGTATACACACATACACACGCACACCTATCAATAGATATACATAAACACATAAATATTCATAATGTTCGCATGTGTATACATATAAATTTATATATATATATACAAATATATATTTATATATGTATATATAAGTATATTTATATATTTATGTGGGTGTATACATCTACCTTTCTCTATGTGTATGTGTATATAAACAAACACACACATATATGCATATGCATCTATATACGTATGTATGTATATATGTATCTGTCTGTATATATATATATATATATATATATATATATGTGTGAGTGTGTGTGTGTGTGTGTGTGTGAGTGTGTGTATGTGTGTGTGTGTGGATGTGTGTGTGTATGAAATGTGCAGTACGTGTGATTACAAACAAACAGCATTCCGCTTTAAATGAAATATCAGACTAGAACACGCGATTTCTCTGAATTGGTTCCGAATCCATTCACATCTGAATATGTTTATATATAAATGCACGCATACACACACACGCACGCACGCACGCACGCACGCACACACACACACACACACACACACACACGCACGCACGCACACACACACATATATATATGTATGATATATATATACATATTTATTTATACAATATATAATATATATGTGTATATATGTATATATAACCATATATATTCATACATACATACTTATATATGTAGCTGCATAGATACGTATATACATACATATATATACATACACAAACATTTATATATATATGTACACACACACACACATATATATTATATATACATATATATACACTATAACAAATATAATATGTATACACGTATATCTGTATGCAATGTACATATATATATATATATATATATATATATATGCATATATACATACACACACACACACACACACATATATATATATATATATATATATATAAAATATACATATATGTGACATCTAACAATCTGTATGTCAATATATAAATATGTGTATATACGCAGATAGGAATATGTGCACGTATATAAACAAACATAAATGTATAGTCAAGGACAAATATCCAACTATATATATATATATATATATATTATTCATATATACATATATGTATGTATATGTATATGTATATATATAGTGCGCACGCACACATAAACATACATACATATATATGTATATATATGCATATTGATATGTATTTATGTGTGTGAGTATACACCGTATGGACTGTGCTCCTTGTGCCGCTCCATATCCGCTTCTTTCAACGCTGACCAGGTATGGTATATGAATATAAGTGAGTATAGGATAAACATAGAAGCATTATAACATAGCTAATTAATATTATTCAGTTTCTTAAGTAAATACATTTTCTGGTTATTATCGACAATTATATTATATATATACAGAGTGTGCTCTCCGGTTCGGTTGTCGTGGAAAACGCTCGCGCCAACACCGACTACACGGCGTTGGCAAGAATGTTTCTGGCCAAGTTGTAGAGAGTGTGGATAAGCTATTCGCCGATATCCAGATTAACTTGGAAAACTTTGTGCCTCAGAACATCGCCAGCTACACCGCAAGATCGGGTCATGGCGTACTTGAAACCGCAAACAACTTGGACGGCAATGATATGAGGGACGTTCACAGCGCCGGCTTCAGGAAGGCGAGAGATCGTGGAGAAAACCACGTCTCCCAACGTGAAGGTGCAGATCAACAAGTCCATCCAGGATATGAAGAATGCTTGAAATTCTAGAATGACGAAGTGACTTGTGAGTGTATGGGGAGACAAATAAAATATAGCAATAATAAACTTGTTCCTTTGTCAATATCCTTAGAATTTTTTTCTTGAAAATGTACCTAAGCCATGATAGATCTATGTAATTTTATCCAGAGCCAATTTCTAGATATGCTCGAATTGCCAACCCTATCCTTACATAAACTAACTTGGAAGTGTGATTTTTTTTTTATGTCATAGTCTTTTAAACCTAAACGGAAATACACACACACACACACACATATATATAAGCATCTCTCTCGCCCTCTCTCTCTTTTTATATACATATGTATGTATGTATGTACATATATCACTCATATCCCAGGCGGTCTTAAACTGTAGCATATCATATATGCTAAAAAATATACATATACTGTACAGTAAACAGAAAATTACCCCTAATTGCCTTGCTCTCGATAACACACTGTGGTAGGAAAGTGTAGTCTGCTTCTCCTTACACCAGTTACAGTGATGTAAATCTTAGTTTATTATATATTTTATCACACTTTACTCAGTGACTATGATATTTGCTTAAATTATTCCAGGTAGCTCTAGATGAAATATATAGGTATAATTGAAAAGGCCACCGTAATCCGCCATTATTCTTGAGTACGTAATTTGTCAAGCAATTTGGTTCTTGAGGGAAATTAACTATAGACCTCAATTTCATGCTGCAATATCTAAAAAAAAAATCAATATATATATATTCGAGAAACACCTAAGAATGTGTTATATAAAGCAACTCAAACTTCTATTATTAAAATTTAAAACTTTACATTATTTCATAGAGAAAAAGGCCTTACTCAAACTTCACTACTTTTTCATTACTTTTCATTTAAGTTTTCTACATTATATGTGAAACTCCATAAAAACAAACTGAACTAACGCTAAAACTATCTGTTAATTATGCCTTTTTCTTCAGTTACTGTCTTACAATTACACTTACAATTCTCACGGTTCACCAGAGTAATCAAAACAGTGTTGAGACATCCATGATTCGTGACGGTCTCATTGACGCCCCCGACTGGATTCTCTTTCAACAGACACACTTGTGCACATCACACAGAAACGCGCACTTGGATACAAAACACATTATTCCTCTCCTTATTGGAATCTCATTTTGTCTCTTTACGTTTCTTTTTTACTCACATAAACACAAAACATTCAGATGTACACACACATATACTGATATTCTGTAGGAATTTAATGTATTGAAATACATGAATTAGCTGGTCTCGTTAATAATTTTCTAACGTCTCATATATGTATATATTATATATATTATACATATATGTACACACACACACATACACATATACATATATATATATATAAATTTGTGGTGGTACACATTTGACGATAGTGAATTTTCTATGTATCTTCTGAAAATCGCTTGTTTGTGCACGTAATGATTTTTAATCTACAGTAGTTTCAACATGAACCAAATTTATTGTAAGATATGGAAATTATGGAAAATAATTGATAATTCTTTACAGTTTAAGACACAGACTCGATATTTTGATACTACATGCCAAAAAAATACTTGATTATAGAGAGTGTAATACATACATACGAGGCACTGCTCAGTGGTAGCATGGTGGCTTTGTACCTTGTCGCTCCTCAGTCGTATCAGCATTTTTATTTATATCTGTACACACACACACATATGAACACGAAAACATATGTACAAAAGATTCCTCATTAGACGAAGCAAAATCCCGCAATGGATGCACAAAGAAAATTTTGACAAGATTATATAGAAGCCAGAAGAAGTAAAAACAAGAACTGAATCAGGTCACGGGTGGAGAGTAAAAGGAAAGCTAGCATAGTATATAACACTTGGTTGAAATTAGGTCGTTTTTTTTATTAGGAGTGCTATTTTTTTTGTACTTGAATTCATATGCGCGGCTTAAGTAGGCGAGCGCTGTGTAAGCGCGCAAGGAACGAGGAGAGCCCGCTGTCCAATGAGCGCGGACAAGGCGGCAGACCTGGGCATGCCCAACCTGGGTGGTACGCTGAGCTTCAGGTTGCGGGGTCATGCTACTACAACGGGAAGGTCGCCACAGAAATTGGCAAGATCGGAACCAATCTCCTCCTCAGGATTGTCGAGGGAACAGCGGAAACTCTGACGTCAGACTCAACCCTCATGCCATCATCCTGGTGGCCTTTGATGAAGGCTACTTGCTGTTCGAAAGATTTAACCAGTCGCCTCACGTAACACGCCTCCTGGGATACCACTCGGGATGCTGCCAGACCCTAGCAAGTGCATAAACTATTGAATATTTATGATTTTCTCCTGCATTCACCATAGATGGAATCCATACGATTTACTTTTAAGATTTTTTTCAATCGCAATCAATTGAAATGAAATTGAGAAAATTGCATTTAAGTGCATGCTGATAAGGGACATATTTTCTCCTGCGTTCGTCACAGACTAATTATCTACCTTGCAAAAATATTTTTCAAGTATTAGCTGAGAAAAATGCATTTCCGTTCATGGTGATACTCACTGATGACTTGACAGGTAGTACTTACCATACTATAATCCTCCAGAGTCTCCACGTCATCGAAGTTGTCGGTTTCAGGCATGTGGAAGTGAACCTTCATGGCAAGGCGGTCTATATCCACTTTCATGCAACTGTTTTCAACGGCGCTGCTTCCCTTGTAACATACTTGGTAATCCTGACAAGAGAAACAGCCATGTTTTGTAATGTTTACACTGTTTCACGAGAGACATAAGTTTTTCAATGACTATTTCTTGCTCAACGTGCATGTCAACAGTAGAAGTGTCAGCATTCCTGAACCTCAGCCAGGGAGAAGCCAAAAAGGCAGGAGAGCAACAGCCAAGTGAACATGGTGTGATCTAGAAGGAAAATTTTCTTACATGAACGGTCATACAAGTAAACAAAAGGAGAAACATCTCAAGTCTTCTTGAAATGAAAAAAAAAAAAAAAATGAATTGGAAATTGACCATTATAGATGCATGATATATAAGAGAAACTATATATGCTATTTAAAAATATAGCAAATAATTGATCATTTAGAACGATACTAGCATTTGAATCATTAGAGAGAGTTAAGAGTATGAGATAAATCACTCACCGAGGAAGAATAGGATCAATGATATGAAATCGTCCGCGAAGCTTATATAGCAGTGTCTTATGACATTTGGAAATTAAGAATTGTTGTTAAAGGTTCCTGTTTCAGCACCAGATTCTTTAGTCCATATTCTCCATTAAAAATCTATCGGAAAAAATCAGTCTCAGCTAATAATATTTATATGTGATAGTGTAGAAGTGTCAGCATTCCGCTTCAACAAAAATATCGTATTAGAACACGTGACCTTTTTCTGAATTGATTTCGAATCCACCCATATTTCTTCTGAATATACGTATGCATATGTATATGCATAATATATATTTATATGTGTGTGTGTGTGTCTGTGTGTTTAAAATCATACATATAAGAACATACATATTATATATGTATCTACATATATAATACACACACACACACACACACACACACACACACACACACACACACACACCCATGTGTATATATGCATATATATATATCTTCATTTATATATACACAAGTGTATATATACATATAAATACATATGTACACATAAATACATATATGTGTATATATAATGATACCTAAGTATATGTGCATGCATGTATATATGTATACAGATACATATGCATGCATGCATGCACACACACACACACACACACACACACATATATATATACATGTATACATATAAACTCACACAGACACACATAATCAGAACCATAGACACATATATACTTATACATAGACAGAGCATGTAGTACGTGTAGATGTATATTTCTAAAATTTACGTGAAAATTTATATCTACACATATCTTTATCTGTATCTATACATAAATATATTTATATATATTTATGAACATATATACACACACACCCACACACACATATATACATACACAAACTAGTATGTTGTTTTAGGGGGAACATTTTTGGCGAAAATTATCTTTTCATTAACGCGCATTCGCATGACGACTCTCGCGATGTATTATTCATAACTGTAGGTATTTAAATATCCTTTCATGCATTTTCTGTACCCTTTCACAATACTTTTTCTTTTCGAAAGAATTTGCCTTGCTCATGACATTTAAGAAACTGCATCATCAGCAAATATTCGATATATATTGGACGGAAAGAGAGCTGTAGGGACAGTTTGCAGAACCTTTACGTGAGTCTTCTGATGAACTTGGAGTGTGGTGTGTGTGTGGATATTTAGTTACGTTAATAAAGAAATAAGTCAATAAGTATATATGTCAACATATGCGTTCATATAGAGAAGCATTATTATTACTATTATTTCAGCTTAATTATACGTAAACTTTCACTAAAGACTATATATACTCGTATATATATAGAGTCAGCCCCCCTCCTTGTTTTATTATTATGACCATATTTGAACAGACGTAACCATGTTGAGGATCGTAAGCCTGGCAGTGACTTTGGCCATGTGTGTGGCACGACCCAACCAGTGGGACGATCAGCTAGGGCTCTTCCCTGCTGATACTGGACGCAGTGCCCGAAGGAGCTATCGCATACATGGAGTAATCTTTTGTTTATCATTTGAGTTTACCTTTCCTTATAGCTTTTATTTACTGATTTCATTCGCGAACCTTTTATTTATTCATTCATTTATTTAGAATTATATTATATATTCTTCCTTTCTTTTTTTCTAAAATATTCTTTGAAAGAGTACTAGGATGGTGTCAATCCAAACACGTGCAGAACGGAGAGTCTAACCTTCCCTTCCAAGTTCACTCTGACGGAAGCAGCTCCGAGAACTTCAGCAACACTAAGGCCATCGTGACTCCTTCAACGATGATCAGGTATGAGATCAAATGAAAAGGTATATGAGATAAGCTTAGAGACGTAAACTTATTTAACTCATTGATTTTAAAGTTTTTAAGAGGGAAATTCGTCATGAGAATTATATTCTCTTTTTTTATGACTGATTATTCATTTTATGTATTCCTACAGAGTGTCGGTGTTGAAGCTCCAACCCAGACTGTTTCTGGTCAAGTTGTAGAGCGTGTGGAGAAACTGCTCGCCGATATCCAGATCAACTTGTAAAATCATGTGCCGTCGCCAGCTACACCGGAAGATCGGGTCATGGCCTGTTTGAAAGCGCAAGCAACTTGGATGGCAATGATTCTAAGAACGTTAACATTATCTAGGAAGAGGTTAGTAGCATTTTAACATTTCATCTTCTGTGCATGATTTTGCTGGTGTTCTTTTGTTATTTCTATGATGTCTCTTTATTTGTAAATAAAATCGTGATGATTTATAAGAATACTAATATTACTACAAGAGATAACAGTAGAAATGTATTAATTGATTATTTGCCTGTGTGTAAAACGTTCATTATTTCTCTTATTGTAGTTATCATGCTAGAGATTTTTGCTGTAGTAAAGGTAATGCTCATTAGTGGTTACCCCTACAAATATGTATATAGACTGTATATATATGTATATATATGTATATATAATATATATATAATTCATGTATGTAATATATAATATATACAATTCATGTATGCAATATATAATATATAATATATAATATACAATATATAATATAAAATATATAGTATATAATATATAATACATATAAAGATATATACATACAAATATATATATGTATATATATCAGAAGTCTGAGAATAACATAATTTATTTTAATAGATCCTTATAGAATATCTGTGTATATGCAAAAATTGTGTGAACAAATTTAGATACAGAATGTAAATTCCATTAAGAAGATTTTTTTCTACGTGCGTCCATGTGATGTTGCGCACCCACCCGTAGCACCCTCGCTTGGGTGCAAAATGTGCCCGCAGAAAGGGAATCAGCCAGGAGCTGCAGTGAGAGCATCAAGAATCATCGGCTTTTATAGTGTTTTTCTGATAACTTTGAAATTATCAAAACGCTGGTGCGGGACCGGCAATTTAGTCCCCAGGGAAGGGTACAGGGAGCCCGCACTCGCTAACCATATCATTAAACTGCTCGGACAAGCCCTTTCCCTGGGGACTTCTGCGGGGACCGTTGGTACGCCTGATTCATCCCGCGAGCCGCAGTTGGTACGCTTAATACTGACTCAATCGCGATTTACAGCCAAATCATTTTTTTTCGGGAAAGATAGTGTCAAACCCTAGAATTGGAATGTCAACTGTCATTTACAACTGTCCTATTCACAATCGCTCTCAAAACCTTTGATCGTACGGGAAAGTTCAGGGTTACCAACATGAGCAAATACCTTATTTCATTATTAGTAAATCAACCAGGAATGCATACGTCATATTTTCAGACTCGTGACAACTCTCCTGCCTCGGTGTTTAATTCATTTAACCTTAATTTTATTTATTGGTCTCTCCCCGAAACACACACACACACACACACACACACACACACACACACACACACACACACACACACACGTGTATGTCTATGTATAATATATGCATATGTGTGTGTGTGTGTGTGTGTGTGTGTGTGTGT
>NC_061833.1:21218782-21221282 GCF_019202785.1 Penaeus chinensis | reverse complement strand
AGATTAACTCCCCCTCCCCCCTACCCCCTCCCCCCTATCCCACGCCAGAGATTAACTCCCCTCTCCCCACCCCCCAACCCTGCTTATGGTTTGTACATTCATGAACATTATGAAAACAAAAAAATGGATGGCTCTTTAATCATTCATAGCCCATCATCAAGCTTACACTCAGTAGCTTTGATGGTGGTTCATGATAATCACCAATTACACGTTAACGGTTTTTGTGTATCATTCCTCGTCGGGTACTTTTTTTTACTTTGATGGTTATTAGTGACTATTATTCTTATTCGATGAGCAAATATAACATACAAATATAACATTCCAGCCAATAGTAGGAATTAGAGAACAGTGAACATTTTCTCCCCTAGGTTCTGTGCACATGTGTATGTGTGTGTTCTTACTGAACAGCCGTGGCATGTTTGGGTGTGAGTGTGCGTTTGCGGGTGCGTGCGTGTGCGTGTACGTGTGTGCACATGCGTGAGAGAAAGAGAAAATTAACAAAAATCATTTTAACGCGTTGATAGCATGGTTAAGAAAAGAAAATACAAAGAACTCACTGAAAAGTATGACAACTGTTTCGAAATCCTCCTGGATTTCAACGTCTACCCCAGTCTGCGAATAAAGTTTATTTTTTCTCTCTCTCCCATAGTACCATATGAACAAGGATGAACTGTAGTACAGCCACAATATGATGAACGAGAAAGAAACAAACACTTCGGTTTAGAATAGATTTAGAATAGAACAAAAATTGATACTCGGAGAAGGAATGAACACAAATAGTAGACAGAAGACCACCGGAACCTTGAAAATAGTGGACAGAAGACCACAAGAACATTAAAAATAGTAGACAGAAGACCACAGGAACCTTGAAAATAGTAGACAGAGACCACAGGAACCTTTGAAATAGTAGACAGAAGACCACAGGAACATTGGAAATAGTAGACAGAAGACCACAGGAACATTGAAAATAGTAGACAGAAGACCACAGGAACATTGGAAATAATAGACAGGAACTTTGAAAATAGTAGACAGAGGACCACAGGAACATTGAAAATAGTAGACAGAAGACCACAAGAACATTGCAAATAGTAGACAGAAGGCCACAAGAACATTGGAAATAGTAGACAGAAGACCACAGGAACATTGGAAATAGTAGACAGAAGACCACAGGAACATTGAAAATAGTAGACAGAAGACCACAGGAACATTGGAAATAGTAGACAGAAGACCACAGAAACATTGGAAATAGTAGACAGAAGACCACAGGAACATTGGAGATAGTAGGCACAAGACCACAGGAACCTTGGAAATAGTAGACAAAAGACCACAAAAACAATGGAAATAGTAGACAGAAGACCACAGGAGCCTTGGAAATAGTAGACAGAAGACCACAGGAACCTTGGAAATAGTAGACGGAAGACCACAAGAACATTGGAAATAGTAGAAAGAAGACCACAAAAACATTGGAAATAGTAGACAGAAGACCACAGGAACATTGGAAATAGTAGGCAGAAGACCACAGGAACCTTGGAAATAGTAGACAGAAGACCACAAGAACATTGGAAATAGTAGACAGAAAACCACAGGAGCCTTGGAAATAGTAGACAGAAGACCACAGGAACCTTGGAAAGAGTAGACAGAAGACCACAAGAACATTGGAAATAGTAGACAGAAGACCACAGGAACCTTGGAAATAGTAGACGGAAGACCACAGGAACATTGAAAATAGTAGAGAGGAACATTGAAAATAGTAGACAGAAGACCACAAGAACATTAAAAATAGTAGACAGAAGATCACAGGAACCTTGGAAATAGTAGACGGAAGACCACAGGAGCCTTGGAAATAGTAGACAGAAGACCACAGGAGCCTTGGAAATAGTAGACAGAAGACCACAGGAGCCTTGGAAATAGTAGACAGAAGACCACAGGAGCCTTGGAAATAGTAGACAGAAGACCACAGGAGCCTTGGAAATAGTAGACAGAAGACCACAGGAACATTGTATCAGAAAACAGCATAATACTTTCTGTCAAGTTCTATCTCCTGACAACGATGCAAGGTCATTCGTACTCCAGCGGTCAATACTCGATGTTAGAGAGAAAATAAAATGCATTATAATTAGCATTCGTGAGAGTTTGACAATTTGTAGATTTGTATTATTCCGGCCCAAAGCATCACGTAAGGTTTCGAACACGTTGGAAGGGAAGGGAAGCGTCAAGAATTCTGCATGCTGTTTACTTCTTATTTTTTCTTTCTTTCTTTCTTTCTTTCTTTCCTTTTCAATCCGTTTTTTTTTTTTTTTCTTATTCAATTATTTTTCTTTTTTTTCTTCAATTGTTTTTCTTGTTCTTTAATGCTTTTTTATTTTTTTATTTTTTATTTTCTTTCGCAATCCTTTTTTTTTCTTCTTCTTCTTCTTCATTTTTTTTTTCCTTCAATCCTTTTTTTTTTCTTTTTTTGTCTTCAATCTTTTTTTCTTTTTTCTTCTTCAATCCTTTACTC
>NC_061833.1:21183782-21201282 GCF_019202785.1 Penaeus chinensis | reverse complement strand
ACAAACAAGATCACGTAGTAATATACTTTGATATTCAAAGTACTCGCGGAAAGTACATTATTATCAAGGTCCAGTAGTTCATTATGAATTTACTTCTTAAGGCATACATAACATTTTTCTTATAGCAGCTGAAGATGGCCGCTGACTGACAACCGTTCTAATCTTTGCAATGACGTGTGTGCATCTATTTTTTTTTTTTTTTTTTTTTTTTTTTTTTTTTTTTTTTTTTTTTTTTCACCGGAGTGTGATGACATGATATTTCTGACAGCAAGTTCTGCATTAGTGAAATGTTTTCATGTATGTATACACTCACGTCGTTCCTGTGTTGTGTAGACGCGAAAGGTTGAATCCAAAGCAGTGTAATGGAATCTGTAGACATTGTTCAAGGCGGTGCAGAGTTGGTCCTTCAGAGTATATACTTGGCAACCTAAACTCACACACACAGCACTGCATTCAAGCCCGGTCGACACCTTGGAAAAAATGAACACACTTATTGTTTACCGTCTAAATACCTGAGAATCATCCCAGACTGCATCGGGAACACACGAAGGACCAAAGGATGCGTCATTGTATAGGACCTCTCTGAACGACTCACCTTCTTCACAGCCTTGATAGACCCGCTTGGGCTAACACCCTTAATCTCGATGAAATATCCTGTAGAGCTCCCACCCACCGTCGACCTCACCATCACGGCTGTAGTCACCAGAATTGTCACAACCAGCGTGCACCACCCTGGTCGATCCTGTAACAGGAATATGTAATTGGATATCACGTAGGGTTATGTCTCATTGCCTGTGGAGAGACAATGTAACAAAAATCTATTTCCCTATATTTCTTTATATGTATATATGTATATATGTATATGTATATATATATATATACGTGTGTGTGTGTGTGTGTGTGTGTGTGTGTGTGTGTGTGTGTGTGTGTTTAACACACACACACACATATATATATATAAATATGAATATAAATATAAACATATATGTGTATATATATGTATATGTCTGTGTGTATTTGTTTGTGTGTATATTTATATGTGTGTGTGTGAGTGTGTGCGTTTATTTGTGTGTGTGAATATGTGTGTGCGTATGCGTGTGCGTGAGCGTGTGCGTGTGTATGTGTATGTATGTGTATGTGTGTGTATACATATATATATATAAATAGATAGATAAATGTGTGTATATATGTATATATATACATTCATAACATATCGCAAAAATACGCATACACATTTACACAAACATCTTATAGAATACCTCGTATATCTATAGATCATATAAACAGCAGTAATGTAGTTCAACCTGGTTGGACAATCCTTTCCACGAGTTTTAGACGAATGGATAAAATAACTATTTCATTCCTATGCCATCCCACCTGCATATAATAAATCAGTTTGTGCGTTCTATGGTGGCTTCCAACTTTAACGCAATCTTACCCCTCCCTTCTCTTTTTCTCATGCCGAACGGGGGCTATCAAATACGTTCTGTTCGCTAGGCTGGTAATGTAGGTGACTCAGGGTATGGTTACTGGCTGTTAGTCAGTTATTAAAGACATAGGCACTTTTTTTCTTCATGTTGTGCGATTTATTAATTTACCCAGTAAGATTTTATAATGCAAAACTAATTTCGGAACATGAAGGGTGGACCGTTTTTGTGTGTGTGTGTGTGAAATCATCGCAATAAGGATAATTAGAGATAATGATTGTTATTATAACAATGTTCATGAAATAATGGTAATTATGATGAAAAGGGTTAGTGGCCATTGTTATTGATCATCCCGAAAGAGACCGGGATCATGATACGTCCCTATCTTTCTTTAACGTAGAAAGACGCCAGATTCCCTACATTAATCTATACTCACCTGCGTTAACAGACCCATGGTGTCGCCAGAACCAATTTCGAGTTACCGAAGCAAGATCTGATCAAATGCTCTCTCTCTCTCTGATTTCGTTCCTATTGACTCTTGTTTTCGTTTCTTTTCTTGGTACGTCTTTTCCTTCTTTTTTTTTTTTATTTCACCCGGGAGTTGACCTGGAAGTTTCTCTTGTATGGTCTTCTCCCGAAATGAAGTATGAGGGTTTCGATTTATGTCCATTCCGAGACGATGCCCCGCCCTCTTTGACCTGATCTCGCTCGTGATTGGCTGTCGATTCTAGCTTGGAATGTTATTAATGTATAAACAAAATACCGAAGAAAATAAATACAGAGGTAATTTTATTCATGTTATTATCGATGTTGGCAAAAAAGGGGAGAAATATAAATAACAATAGATATAATAATGATGTAGATTATGATAATTAGAATTTTTAATAATGGTGATAATTATAATACGGATCTGATAATATATTATTATCAACATAGATGATATTACTAATTTCACAATTAGAATTTTTATTTTCACTATTATGAAAATGCTGAAAATGACAATAATAGTAAAGTGGCGACAGTTTAAACAAAAACAAAAATGATGTGATAATACTGATTTTCACAATAGATGTAATAATATTATCAGTGTAAATACTAATACCAATAATCATAATGATTTCACCGTTGATAGTAAAGTCACTAACGATGGTGAAGTAATAATGATTAACAATAAGAAGATTAATGACAATAATGGTAACAACTATAATAATGATAATTAAGGATAATTGTTATTATAATAATGATCGTGATAATAACTGTGATGATAATGATGATCACAATCAGACTTAGTCATAACCATGATTGATTATAACAGTATCACTTTTGATAATAATAATGATGATGATAGATATAATAATGATAATGATGATGATGAGAATGAGAATTAATGATAACTGGTGATGATTATGATGAAGGTGATGACGATGATGATGATGATGATGATGATAGTAATGTCGGTAGTGATGGTGATGGTGATAATAATGATCATAAAACTAATGAAAATAATGTGATGTTAATGATGGTGATGATGATCGGGATGATGATGATGGCGGTGATAATAATGATGGAGATGGTGGTAATAATATTGACGATGATGGTGATGATGATAGTGATGGTGGTGATGATGATGATAACGGTAATGATAATAATGATCATGATAACATAATGATATTGTCATAATGATGATGATAATGATGAAAATGATAAACAAGGCAAAGAACCAACTTTACATATCTTCAATAATAAATATCCTTATGAATACTAGCTTACGGTCAGCTCCCCAAGGAAATGAAACATGCTTATGCGCGTAATTACACACACACATAGCGTTCTCGTCTAGCAATCTTGCTGACCTGCGTTCGAATCCCTCGCCGCCAGTGGATGGTAACCCCGGCCATTCCTCGCACACAGGGGATAGTTTAGAAGCAAAATGAAACAGACAGTATGTCACACCAAGAATATCCATTGTAATAAATGGAATCAAAACTAAACTTTAAACATACTTACGTGGATAAACACGGACGTATCATTTTTTCCCACCTACGCACACACACCTGTTTCAAGACGTGACGATGTTAAATGATGATGAGGGTGATGATGATGGTGGTGGTGGTGATGACGACAACGATGATGATGATGATGATGATGATGATAATGGCGATAATGATGATGATGATGATGATGATGATGATGATGATGATGATGATGAGATGATGTTGACGACGACAATGATAATATTGACGATGATGATGCTCAACCCCAGAACTAAATTCCTCAAGCCGGAAGAAAATATTAATAATGGTAATCCGGATGATGATGTTACGGTGATATTGGCTGTACTATCTTATTTGAATTCACTAGTATTCCGTCACCAGTCGTAATGTCTTTCCGGAGAAGCACCAAAGATAAAGGAGAGATAAACCTGAACGAAAATGCAATTCGTGCAAAACTCTCTTTCACCAGACGGAGATTGAGGCTATAACCACTGACTGTTATTTACAATTGTACTTTGGACAGGCTATCCACCAAAAACCTCACCAGAATACAAGTATATCTGGGTTTATGATAGCCCATATGAGGGTAAAAATACGTCTTGAAGGACACCAATAAGGCACGTCCTTCTGCAGGAACCCAGCGGAAAGCAACACACGGCACGTCATGAACTCCGCTCGACCTCTCATGTTTTTATTCCGTGCTGCTCACTTTGCTTTTTATTTCATTTTGTGACTTGTCTTTTTGATGGTGTTATGGGTCGTGGCTTTGGGGAGTAGGGGTGGGGGAACATAGCCAAACTAAAGAATGATTGTATATATAACAACTTGGGAAACGCCTTATTTTATAGGAGCTATTTAATCAATTGATTGGTAAATGTAATGTTTTTGTTTTGTCTTTTAAAAGATTTTTTTGAATGAATAATTTAAATGAATAAGTGGAAGGATAAGAATGGAAAACACGAACATGAATAACAATTCTTTTATTTGGGAAAGTATGAATATAATTATGGAAGCGTGGACCTTAACATTGGTTGATTTACCTTTGATGTATATATATATATATATATATATATATATATATATATAACAACACAGTGCATTGACCTGAACTGGAATTTGTCATGCCCAGAATATGTTAATGGTTAATTAATAGCACAACGGCTCTCTAATATTCCCTAGAGGCCACTCCGGCTAGCTGACCTACTTGTTATATCAGTACAAACTTCGATTATATGGTATCGTAGTTTCAGATAGGGATTTATATTTTCATTAAGTACGAATCGTATCGTTTCTTGCTAAACTTGCAAAGATGCACAAAATGTTTCTGTGCTGTTTTAGCATGTTCACTCTATAAGGGTAAGATTTGAAGTCAATCATGACTGTCGCTGGAACGACATGGTAAGAATTTCTAACGTGTCTCAGTCATATGACGTGTATTGACGCCGGTGGGATGGATGTCTTCAAAATCATTCTATATGTCTATGAAAAAAGTACAAGCTCAAAAACATCAAAGAAAATGCTATGTATCTTTATTTGTTCATATATTTCTATCAATAACTTGAGTAAAGGTCCGTGAAATACCCAGTTGTCTAATTTGGACACAGAGCTCACTCGCTGTGGATATGATAAAGATGCAAAAACTTATGCAATCTCCGCTTTTCATATGAAGAACAATGTATGTAATAAGAAAAAAATATATATTGACATTATCTGAGATGAGAAGTACATTTAAACTTTCCACAGCCTTACGAAGCGAAGAGTGGTGTGTATAAAACATATAAAGACCTTTTTTGTAGTATCCAGAAACCCCTAACACTTTGATACATTGTTTCAAGTTTTATCATGGTCGCTGCAAAACACGATATCATCGAGGGTTACACTGACATGCAAAATATAGAGAAAAAGTTTTGTTTTTTTATTATTCCTCATAAAAAGGTCAAAAGAAAACTAACAAAGTACTGGTATGATATTTAAGTACAAGCAAAACATTGCAGAAGCTTTAAATAAAATGGAAAAAGCACCTGACTACTCTGTAACTTATATTGTTTATACACACCACTCTTCGCTTCGCAAGACGTTGGAAGATGTATTTTTTATATTCATTCAAAATAGTTTTCTCTTATTACACATATTGTACTTCATATGAAAGGCGGAAGTTGCATAAACTTCTGGATCTCATCGTATCCACCGCGAGTGAGTGTCAAAATCAGACAACTGCGTAATTCCAACTAACATTTACTTCATTCATTGAATATATCTGTACAAACTTGTATCAATTGTATCAATGTATCACTTGTTAGGGGTTTCGGGATGCTACAAAAAAGACCTTTAATAAACACATTTTCGGATAATTGGCCTAATAACTCTATGGTTTCGTATATGAACTTATCTTTTCGTTCAACATGGAATACGATTCCGAGTTAGGGACAAGAGCCTCACATCTATGTGTGTGTGGTGCAGCGGTAGCGATCTCGTCTAGCAATCTTGCTGACCTGCGTTCAAATCCCTCGCCGCCAGTGGACGGTAATCCTCGCATACAGGAGTAATTAAGAAGCTTAGTGAAACAGACAGCATGTCACACCAACAATATCCATTGTAACAAATAGAGTAGAACTAATTATAAATTATACGGCTTTGCAGTGGAGGAAAGGAGTATCACTGCTCTCTTGCCTTCTTTGTGAAAAGGTAGGTGGTCTTGTCCTGAAATAAATGGTAAATTATTTGAGTCAAAAACTCAATTTCTAGTAAACAAATTGGTCGGATAGAAGAAGACTTTCCTCATGAACAGGGACCAACCTGTTCATTGCCAAGGTCAGACGCAAGAAAGCCTTCCTAGTTTCTCTTCAAATAACAAATATGTTATGATTGTGTGTATTACTAGGCTTGTTCATTCATTTAGCGTAAAAGGGAGGTACACAAGGCAACTTCCTGTGTCAGAACAATTTTCTCGTCTCCATTAGGATTGTAAATTAACCAGCCAATATGGTAACATTATGGTATATTTATGAATACTGGCACTGAAGATTTCAATTTTAGTGAAACGAATTGAAATAAAATAATTCAAGTTTTATTATGTTGCCGTTGTTAGAATTAGAATAAAATCTGACGTAAATCAAGACAGACGCAGTAACTGCAGAAAAGCGGTTATGCGATCTCTAAACACCTGCATTAGCTTTGTCTTTCTGCTTGAAAGCTAAAGAAAAGGATTGATACCTGAAGAAATTTTTTTTATTATTGATATGTTTAAAAATTATCGTTTGTTTACCCACTTCAACATTACTGCTGAAAATTATGAAGAACCTAAAAAAACAGTAATAATAAAAGAACTTAACAGACTGATGCAAAACGGAGGGGTAGAAAACTGCTGTATGGCTAAGTCCTTGTATATTGCAAAGTTTCCTCAGTCTTCATATATGTGTATGTGTGTGTGTGTGTGTGTGTGTGTGGTACCGTTATCCAAAGGGCTTGGGTGCAATCGTGCATTTTTTCGCGTCCCTATGTGCCCTCTTCCCAACACTCGGTAAAATCAAAGCCATGTGTAGTTGCGGAATTATATTTCAATACACCTGCTGGGTTCCACTTTTGAACATCTGGCAACAACATCGATGTAAACATAGTGTAAATAGTGTTTTTATGAATGAAGAGAAAACCCTTAGCTGTTTGTAACAAGGAGTGTGATTGGTAGAATATAAATGACCAATAAGTGTATTACTATTTATTTTTGGAAACTACGTAAGACGTTTCATCTTTCATTTTCTTCAGACAAGTGATAACAAAACATTTAGTATTAGCCTTCACTGACTTGGCGGTGGGATATTTTTTAAAATGTGATTTCCTGGAAATGTTTCTTTATCGAAATATCAACACCCCATGGAGGTGAGGCAGCATGTCCCCCTTTTTTCAATACAATAATTTTCAATTATTTTTTGAAACATGAAAACGCTTCATTCTTTAAACATCTATTTGTAGCAGCTAAATCAAATAACAATCTTTGTACTTTTGTAAAAGCTTCTCGTGGGCCGTGGCTACACCATCTAGTAGAGGCTAATGAAGTGACTATTTTTTTCCGCTACCAAACACTGATTAAAAAAACAGAAAACATGCTCATACTCTTCATTATAGAACATAATTTGGGCGCCAAGCCACAGTAGGGTTACAATATAAAAAGGCTGTATTATTGTGTCTGTGTGTGTCTGTATGTCTGTCTGTGTATGTGTGTGTGTAGTATATATGGAAATACTTGTTAATACTTGGTGATGAGTAACGAAGCATTATGTATAATTTAGTTTTAAATGTTTTTAGTTTTCGCTATAATATTTCCATACGTCGTGGCGTTTCTCTGAGAAGTCGCATCCACATTCGAACAGCCGAGTGAGAAAATAAACGTTTGCTTGTTTCAACTCGAGGAAATACTAGCTGGGTGGTTCCGAAGTGGGTGAATATCAAAAGTCTAAGAACTTACTCCCAATGCAAAGTTCATTCTGTACGATATCTAATATCTCGATTTTTTTTTTTTTTTAATTCTGATGAAATTGTCAGTTCATCTCGCGCTATACTTTTATTTGTCGTTTATTCAATCTTTATTTCCTTTTGTTTGTCAATGTACATCCGTTTACAGTAAATCCGTACTTGTGTTTTGTTACAAAATCAAAGTTTTCATAAATTATCTTCATATGTTTTCGAATTGATAAAATGAACGTTTTCTTGTCCGACCCAGACACTGATTCAGTAAAAAGAAAATAAGCTTTGTTATAATTTTAGAACAAATGAATGCAAAACCGTAGTAGGGCTACAATGGCTGTGTCCATGTGCGTGTGCTGAGGAACTGAAGTTGTTAACTATTTTGATAAGAATCATTGGTTTTATAGTTAATGCACATTCTTGCGCAAAATACCATAACATGCAGTTGACAGAAAAAAAAAATGTAAATATATACATATACATAATTAAGTTCTTTTTCTTCTTATTTTCTTTGTCGGTAGATTCAGTAAATCAAATAATTGGTAAAAGGCTTCCTAATTGTGAAGATATTTTTACCATCGGCTTTTTTGTAAAAAGAAAAATGGTAATATTGGTAGAAAGGAAATGCCAATACTGGGGGCAGTCATACTTGTAATAAGAAAAATCTATCGTTATTCAAAACCTTGTCTAATCCCCGGGACAGAGATGACGTGCGTATGTAAGGTTCCGGTTTCCTCCGTAACACATTCTATTCCCTTTTAGCATGATTTGTTAACTACTAGGTTCTTTCATTAGCCGTTTCCCAACCATTAACATTATTGGCCCAAACATTTTCCATCAGGTTTGAGTTACATGCCTTGTTGGCCGCGGAAGGACTCCCTTGTGGTTTTGGTCATGGAACCACTTCGTAACTGCCCTTGACGTGTGTATTGGGCAGTTATCCTGCACGAATATGGTTGTTTCTGGGAAGGGCCAATGGATAGCAACGTGCCAATGAGAGGGATATTTCTTCTAACAATTTCAAAAATATCTGATCTAAATTGAATCTCCTTTCTTTTTCATCACGAGTTCACCAACACCATGCATGAAAACCCACCCAATCATTATTGATCACGTGGCCACTCCTCGTCCTTTCATAGTTATGTCGTCTGTCACATCTGAAAAGTAAATTATAGATAATTAGAACAAAATATGACGCATAGGGCACTATCATGTATAAACATATTGCTTTATCAAAATTTTATTTAAGTCTATGAACAAATTGAAAAAGGATAATATATACACCTGTTATTTTCCACCCAGCAATTGAGCTTCCCGTGCACTCTCCACATACTGCTGGGCGAACCGAAGGCGATGTTGGCGTTGTCCTTTGTTCAGCCTTTCTTTGATAACGTCCCATCTGCATGTAGTCGTTTTTCTTCCCCGCGCGGCTTTTTAGCGGGAGCTGTAAGTCTTTATATGAATTTTAACTGCTTTGGTGAAGGGGCATCCGGAACATTTAGGGTGCCCTCCTCCTCCCACCTTTGTCACCTGTGTACATCGAGCAGGAGATACCCTCTGATTACAATGACGCGGCCTCTGTTTGCGTCCATCGTAAAAAAAAAAAAAAAAAAAATGTGTCAGTTTGACAACCTCGTTTTCACCTCAGATTTTCCATAAGTCATTATGACGTCATATGCCATCACACATGTTTTCTTTCTTATTTAGCATATATATTAGGATTTGCCGCGAAATGAACACTCAGGAGTTCATTATCATAAAGAGTATCAAATATACGATTTCGTGTTTTTGGGGGGTTTTTTTTCTTTGTACTCAAGCGTTTAGGTGACATTTCACACACTGGATAATAATAATTTCTATCGTAAACATATTAAGATTATGTATCAAAACTTTGACATGCACTGACAAATACAAGACAAATCAGATATCAAAGAGCACATGTATTGGGAGTAAGTACTTCGACTTGTTTTTGCCCCTCCATGGAACCATTCAGCATTTTCTTGCTCAGCTGATCGAATGCAACTCCTCACAGAAACGCCATGAAATGATAACAACAAAAATTATGATCAGATTTTAGCACAAGATAAAGAGCATTCAGAATAATCGAAAAAATATACATACTTTCAGGTACTCATCACCAAATATTTCTATAAACATTGTACACACACACACCACACCACACTACACTACACTACTTTACACTACACACACACACACAGTGAAAATATTTACATATTCATTGTAGCCCTACTGCGGTTTGCTTCAGCTGATGTTCTTAAATGAAAAATATAATGTAGCATGCTTTTTGTTTATTGAATCAGTTTTAGTGTTTGGTTCAGGCGAAAAAACGGTCACTCCATTAGTTTGATTAGCCGTTGTTAGATGGTGCAACTACGATAACCATTTATAAAAGCATCACCTTACATATACATTTGATATAGATTTTTAAAGCATGAATCATTTTCAAATTTCAAGAAATATATAGCTGCTACTTGCTGTGTTAAAAGAAGGGGGAAATGCCGCGTCACCTCCATAGGTGTTGCCATTTCGATAAACAAACAATTCCAGGAAATCGCATTTGAAAAATGTCCCACTACAAAGTAAATGATAAGTAATACTACATGTTTTGTTATCACTTATTTGAAGAAAACGAAAGATGAAATGGTTTATATAGTTTCGAAACAGATACTAATACACTTGTTGGTAATTTATGTTCTACCAATCACACTCTTTCTTACAAACAACCTAGGGTTTTCGCTTCATTCACAAAAATACCATTTACTCAATGTTTACATCAAAAGTGGGACCCAACAAGTGTACTGAAATGTAATTTCGCAGCTGTACTTCACTTGATAACGTAGCAAGAATGAAAGAACACTTCAATGTAGGATTTCAAAGACGCGATATTGTGTAGCAAACGCGTTAATCCCCCAGCGTACTAATTCAAAGACAACACGAGTGAAGTATCTTTTCTTGACAGGAAGGTACCACGGACTCCCAAAGTCAAATCGCACACTCTCCCTTGAGAGAGAAAACTGTACATTCCCACCATTACTGTAAGGCAATTAAGGGAAGAATATTCCTTGTTGCAGGAAGAGGCCCCGTGAGAGAGCACTTCCCTCCCCCTTTTTGTCCGTGATATCTCACATTTTGCGAGTATTAACAGAATTTTCTAATGTTGAAGCCCAAAATGGATGAATTCTCTCTTCCTTTCTATGTGTACATATAACGTATTCAGTGTTGAGAGCAGGATACATAGTGATCACTCGAAAAAAAAAATACAGGTTATTTATCATACCTCACTCTGGGTGGGCGTAGGACTACCAAGGAATCAATTTCTCTCTGTCGATCTGTTTGGCTGAGATATAGAATTATATATAGAGAGATAATTATGTGTACTCTGTATCAACATTAAATGCTATGCATATTGTTAATTTCATTCTGTCACAGATTACAAAAGAAATGCTATTTGACAAATTCGCAATAAAAATGCCATTCAAGGTTTAGATTCACTGTTAACCTGAAGCAAATTTATGTTCTATATCTAGTGACTTCTTTTTCTTTTCTATTTTTCCATTCAAATAAGTCACGGGAAATTATTGTGTTTTAGAAACTCTGTAAATATTTCTATTGACCAATACATATTTAATTGAATTTCAAAACATCTGCCTACCAGTTTTTTGTCCTGAAATATTCGAACCCATTCATGAGCAAACATATCTATGAAATCATATAAAGAGAATGGCATTCAAACGTCTAACAGAATACCTCAGTCTAGACAGAATGTGATCGTGTTCTCAGTTGCGTTTGTTCTAAAACAGTGTATACTCGTAGTCGCGTGTTGCTTCGCCTGGTTCGAACAGTGGTTTGTATGTGTACAAACACGGATGTATATGTGTGTGTGTGTGTGTGTGTGTTGTATACATATTTATATATATAATATATATAGATATTTATATATAATATATATAGATATTTATATATATAATATATATAGATATTTATATATATAATATATATAGATATTTATATATATAATATATATAGATATTTATATATATAATATATATAGATATTTATATATATAATATATATAGATATTTATATATATAATATATATAGATATTTATATATATAATATATATAGATATTTATATATATAATATATATAGATATTTATATATAGATATATAGATATTTATATATATAATATATATAGATATTTATATATAAAATATATATAGATATTTATATATAATATATATAGATATTTATATATATAATATATATAGATATTTATATATATAATATATATAGATATTTATATATATAATATATATAGATATTTATATATATAATATATATAGATATTTATATATATAATATATATAGATATTTATATATATAATATATATAGATATTTATATATATAATATATATAGATATTTATATATATAATATATATAGATATTTATATATATAATATATATAGATATTTATATATATAATATATATAGATATTTATATATAATATATATAGATATTTATATATATAATATATATAGATATTTATATATATAATATATATAGATATTTATATATATAATATATATAGATATTTATATATATAATATATATAGATATTTATATATATAATATATATAGATATTTATATATATAATATATATAGATATTTATATATATAATATATATAGATATTTATATATATAATGTATATAGATATTTATATATAGAATATATATAGATATTTATATATATAATATATATATAGATATTTATATTATATATCATATATATATTATGTATATGGTATAAAAACCCACACTGTAAAAACTAGATTTAATTGAAAATGAGACTACAGTTTCGGAATCCACCTGGATTCAATCTTCAGGTCTGAGGAGGCAAGGAAGAGGAGAGGTGTTGCCACTTCGCTGTTCCTCCGCGCCCTCCGTATCTGTGACCCCCAATACCTGGATGGAGAGATCGACTTCCTGCGTCGTTCGTTCTCCAAACTGGGCTATCCTCGTCATGTTCTCGACGCCGCGTTATCCAGGGCACGGCGTACCTTCTACCACGACTCCTCCCTTAAAGAGACTCCTCAGCTGCCCGTCCTCAGCCTGCCCTACACTGAGGAGATCTACTCTCTCCGCCGCCCTCTTCACACTCTCAACTGCAGGCTGATCTTTCGCCAGGTGAACACTCACCGTCGTAACCTGGTCCACACCAGCCCTCCCTCTTCCTCGAAGGTGGGCACCTATGCTATTCCTTGTACCTCCTGTGACAAACAATACTTTGGCGAGACGGGCGCCAGTCTCACTAAGCGCCTGTCTCAACATAAGTACGCTGTTTCCAGGGGGCACAACAACAACGCTCTCTTCTGGGATACAGGCCATCTGATGGACTGGTCAGCGGCGCGAATTATCTTTCCTTCCGCTGACGTCCACGCTCGCAGACTGGTGGAATCTTCCCTAATTAAGCTGCTTCCCAATTTCAACCTGAACAGCGGCTTTTCTCCTGCTGACAGTCTCCTCGCTTCCCACATCTTCCGCCTTCTCCCGTATGCCGGCCACCCTTCACACAGTCCGCCCGACCCTCCGACCTGATCTGACCTCCCTTCGTTTCCGTACGTCTGTCCTCACCTGCCCCGTGTCTCCGCGTTGCCTTTCCTCTCTCTGTTTTATACCCCCTCCTCTTCCTTGCCTCCTCAGACCTGAAGATGGAATCCAGGTGGATTCCGAAACTGTAGTCACACGACTGCCAGATCGTTAATTTAATTCCAGTAAATTTCTCTGTCTGACTAAGATTTCGACATTGGGTATCGTAGGGATATTGAAGCTCTTACAGTCTGATACAAGATTGTAACTGATGATTTGCATCCACTCTGTAAGTTTTTACCTTATTTTTATCAAACTGCAAGAGTTACCAGAAATTTTGTGACCTTCAATTTAATGACATTTGATAAAGTCGATCATCTGCTTCTCAGTTCTCTAGATGCTTTTTTATTATTTGTAGGCTTTGGAATAGATTGCCTTCAAAGATTGTAACTTGTCCCACTATGGATGAATTTAAAAGATCAGATAATATGTATTTATTACGTAAATAGGTGATGATTTTATATCTATTCTTTCTTACTTGTGTTTTGACGCCTTTGGTGGTATAATTCTCGTTTTGTTTTCAGCGTAGTTCTGTATATGGCTTACTATAATAATGATAATAATAATAATAATAACATTTATCACTATTACCACCATACTATCCATATCATCATTGCTACGACCATTATCACAATTATATCTGTTATCACTAACATTATTGATATGATCATTATGAATATTAATATCAATGGTATTGATATTAATATTCAGTAGAGGAGATCATCATTATACGTGTCATTCAGTATTATCGTAAGGTTAATTAGATAAAAGTGCGAGTCACTGTTCACTAACGTTCCCCATCGCGAAACCACAAATATAATAGTTAACAATCTGAACAGCGCTCATCTCAGTGATTTTGGCCTATCGAAAGATAACTTTAAAAAACGCAACCCAATACTCGATTGTACACTCGATGTGAAAACCATTAGGCTCTTCCTACGCCAATGCATTCATGTGCTTCCATGAACAAAATTGGCTTGAACAATGCCCGTCCGAGTTTAAACCCGTCCATTATCGTCGATACATCGGCACCCATCATCACATGTTAACCTTTTTCAGACTTATCTCAACTCGAAACACCGGAGCATCAAACTTACCTGTGAGATGCAAGAAAACCAATCAATTACCGTTTTCAGACACACTAGTCACCAGTAATAATGGCACATTACATACAAGCATTTACCGAAAGCCAACGTTCATTGGCCTCGGACTTCACTTCCTTAGCTACATCCCATATTTATACAAAATTAACAGCATTAAAGCCTTAATCACTCGATCCTACAACTAGGTAGCATTTGGTCAACTTTTCATGATGAAATAAATATTTCTTTGAAACTAATGGGTACCTATTGTTCTTGTTTGATAAAAAAAAACTCAACCTAAAACACTGCCTCTACTGTTTAAAAAGACCATACATATGTGAAACTGCCGTATATGGGCAATTTAAGCCTTGAAACAGTAAACAACTAAAATCTACTGTTACAGGATAATTACCCGCACATTTAAATTCACTTTTGTCTTTGCTAATACTAACACTATCGCTCTTTCAAACAACCATTGAGATGTAACTCTGACATGCGTTCTAACGTTGTTTTTATTTACTATTTATTATTTACTATTTTATTATTTATACGCATGTGTTCTAAGATACCTGTCCTTGCTTAGCAGCAAGGACAGGTATCTTAGAACACATGCGTATGTGTGTATACACACACACACACACACACACACACACACACACACATATATATATGCGAGTGTGTGTGTTTGTGTGTATAAGTGTGTGTGTGTGTTTTATGTTTATCTATTTTTTTATTCAGTCTCCTCACACGTATATTTCTCCATATATCAAACTATTTATCAACCCGTCTTTCTTTTTCTTTCTTTTTTTTTCTTCTTTTATTTATCTCTTCAATGCCCTTTAGCCGGCCATGCGAGGAGCAGTTACCGTGCCATCTGCGTCTCGTCCAGCCTTCCACACCTGCACCATATATTTTAAGGATTTTTTAAAAGAATTTTAAGGATGTTAGATTGTTTGCTTAGATCTAAACTTCATGCTGGTAACCGTATTCCGTCGTTCCATTCTAGTATCATATATCGATATTCTTATATGCCAGTTTAAAAGACCGAATGGGTGGATTATTGTAAACAAAAATGCTGATGTACCGGATTGTACTGATCTATAAAAAGTATGGCATGGAGGGGGAGGTTCACTCACTCTTCATGTCTCTTCAAACTGCCTCATAAGTGACCGAGAATCCTATGTGGACAACGGAGCTATCTGTAACAAACCAGATGATCATTTCGTTCCCGACGGACGTGAATGGCGGAGGAAGGGCAGTGCCGGTGTAGTAAGTCCTGTTGGGGTAGTTTTAGAATGGTGTGAGTTCTACTATGCTACGGTGCTACGAGAGAGGTTTAGTTGTCAAGTGATGGAGTATGTACTTGATATCCAGCCCAAAAGGCAGTAAACAAAACTTAAGTACTTATTTAATATCAGTCCCATGATACGGTGCTACGAGAGAGGTTTAGTTGTCAAGCGATGAAGTATATGCTTGATATCCAGCCAAAAAGGCAGTAAACAAGACTTACGTAATTATTTGACATCAGTCCCATGAGCGGCACTTACCAGGAGTAGGGGGATCCCGTGCAAGGATCAGCCAGTTGGACGCTGTCGAAGCTTTCAACATCGAAGGTCAGCCACGTCAGCTTGACACTGAAGCCCATCGGGACTTCGATTCGCCACTCGATGTTTTGGTTGTCCACGTAGTAATTGCTTGTGTTTACCGACAGGGTGTCCGAAGAATCGTTCAGATCTGATGCGAGAGAGGCGGTTATGCTATACTGTATATGTACACACTCATATAACCACACATATAATACCTGTGTGTGTGTGTGTGTGTGTGTGTGTGTGTGTGTGTGTGTGTGTGTGTGTGTGTGTGTGTGTGTGTGTGTGTGTGTGTGTGTGTGTGTGGCATGTATTCCTTAGCCGAACACTTACAGATCTTCTGCGGCGCGTTGTCCGTCTGCAAACACGGCGGCGGAGGCGGAGTCGTGGTCGACGTTAGAGCTGACACTAAAATCACAAGAATAGGAACCCTTAAATAACTCGATTAGCTATGTTCACCTACACAAAAACGGAAACGGTGAAAGTCCTAGCAGGACTTCGGGAAATGCAAATCTCTTACGTCGTTCCTTCGTTGAGTACACGAGAAAATCCGAGTTCAAGGGCACGTATGTCAGTTCGTATTCATTGGTGAGAGCGGTACACAGGTAGCCCTTAGATGAGGCTGTCATAGTGTAGACTTGGCAACCCACACTCACGCACGCGACGCCGCACTGAAGCCGGGTCGACACCTGGGAAAAGACAGGGTTTCTTTTCAAGTGATGGGCTGTAGATGGATATTATGTTACTGAAGGGAGTGAAGCACGTGTACAGTAATTAGATGATAGATCAGGGATTCTCGAGGATTCTCGACCATTGCAGTTTGGCAATGGACTAAAGATATACATGCTAAACATGCGGCACTTAGTCTTCATCCCTTTAATATTTAAATATCATACATATATGCACAAACTACTTTTAATTATTCCATAAGAAACCTTAGTAGGGTCTAAATGATAGGAAACTTTAAGATAAGTTAACCCATTCGCCCCATGTGGCAAGAATACATGCCATGCCCACTGTAATACACGTTTATTTATTGTATTTACACATAGATGGCTCTACAAGTTCTTAATCACCAAATGGCCAGTTATTAGAAAATACCTTAAGTATCATTTCATTGTCTAAAATATTTTAATGACAGACTAATAATCATAATCAACAATCACCCAAAATACAGGGGGCAGAACAGAAATCCGGGGAGAATGGGTTAATTCAAGCGACATGAATTCTGGGTTTTTTTGTTTTTTCGCTTAGCGCCATCGTATATTCCCTCAC
>NC_061833.1:21156282-21168782 GCF_019202785.1 Penaeus chinensis | reverse complement strand
ACGAGACGACCAATTTTCAAAATCCCCACCCAGAATGCAAGGTTCGCGAATGTAATATGCGTGAATGAAAATCAGTCGCTTATGAACGTAAACCCCTTTATCATCAAAAAGGTCCTTGATGGTCAAGTGGACGGCGATTTTGATTTTGTCAAAAAATTGCGAGATGGAAGCCTCCTTGTTAAAGTACAATACAACTCCCAGATTAAGGATTTACTTAAGCTGACGCAAATTCATGATCTTCGAGTAAGAGTAACTATTCCTATTGGCCCAAATACCTGTAAGGGAGTAATCTTTTACAGGGATTTGAGGACGATGGAAGAAAGTGAAATTCTTGAGAGCATGAAGGACCAAGACGTAGTGGACGTTCATTGTATGACCAAGAAGGACGGGAATGTACGAACGAAAACTGGACTGTGTTTTTTGGCCTTTGCTTTGAATAAAATCCCAGAATATGTCAATGTCGGTTATGAACGTGTTCAAGTAAGACCTTATGTCCAAAAGCCAATGCATTGTAATAGATGCCAAAAATTCGGACACACCTCATTAAGATGTATTGACAAAGATTCATCAAAATTTGTTTGCCGGAAATGTGCTGAAGCCCATGACACCATCACATGTACTAGCAAAATTTCCAAATGTGCTAACTGTGAAGGTCCCCATCATTCAGGATCTGCCGAGTGCAGTATCCTGAAGAAGGAGACTGAAACATTGGCATATATGAGAAAGCATGAAGTTAGTTATACTGAAGCTAAGAGGAAAGTGGAAAGTTTGACACACAAACCCGATACTTCCTATGCTGCAGCAGTAACTAACAACACCCCTAGTGCAAGTGATGTCAGTCAGCAGCTTGCAGCCAAGGATAAGGAAATTGCTGAACTTAAACAAACCGTTAAAGAACTAAACATTAAAGTATATCAACTGACAAAATTGGTCGATCAAATGGCTGCATCAACCCAGCCAAAACATCATAAGGAGGAAGATACCGAATCACAGTCCGGAGCGCATCTTCCCGTCCGGGCTACTCCTGTGAGGACTTCGTCTGGCTCGCGATCGGTTTCTCGAGAGAGAAGCAGGTCGCAGTCTGTCAGTCGTCTCCCTCGCCAGGAGGTGCAGGACATGGAGGCTTCTGTCTCCAAACCATCCCGTGAGAGGTCCCCGGGAAGCGAGGGAGAGGAGGCGCCTCCCTCCCATAAAAAGAAAATAAAAACTGGTGGACAAGGCACTTCCAAACCCCATAAAACGTAATCATCGCGTCAACCATTATACAATGGAACTGTCGAAGTATTAGATCTAAAGTAAACGACCTTAAATTATTAGCCTCGTCCTATGCTCCCGATATTATAGTTCTCCAAGAAACTCATTTGACAAACCTCGTCTCTGACGAGGTCGTATCGCTCAGGAACTACCATTTATGTCGGAAGGATCGTGAGGGTAGGGGTGGAGGCGGAGTCGCCATGTACATCCACCAAAGCCTCCCTTTTACAGAAGTGACTATTGATTCTACTTTGGAGTTTGTCGCATGCAAAGTAAAAATTAATGGCACGTATCTGGCTATATGTTCAGTTTACTGTCCGCCTGATAAAGTGATAATCTATGATGAGCTTTTTGCTCTTCAGGAACGTCTGCCACAAAATAAAGTAATTTTAGGTGATTTTAATGCTCATCATACGTTATGGGGTTCCCTACGGGTGGATGGTAGAGGTGAGCAAGTAGTTAAGCTGATTAACGAGTCTGATTTAGTCCTTCTGAATGATGGTAGTCCCACGCGGGTGGACGATAATACCGGGAATTTGAGCTTTATAGACATATCACTGGTCTCATCATCAGTAGCAGCCAAGTGCCTGTGGCACACCATTGACGACTCGTTGGGAAGCGATCATCTTCCTATCTTGATTAAATATTCATGCGACACAGTGAGAACGCCTTCAGCGCCTAAATTTAACGTAAAAAAAGCAGACTGGGTCGCCTTCACAAGGAGCGTCAAGCTCGAACTTGTTGGAGAAACCATTGATGATAAAGTAAACAATATTCAGAATTCGATTTTAGAAGCAGCTTTGCTATCCATTCCTAAAACTTCGACAGATAGCGTTAAGCATAGAGTTCCATGGTGGACACCAGATTGCCGCAGGGCGCTGTGCCGACGCAATAAGGCCTACAGGCTTTTCCAAAATAACATCACTAATGAGAACTTTTGCAACTACAAACAAGCAAGAGCTAGGGCTCGTAGAGTAATAAGACAAGCAAAAAGAGACTCCTGGCGGAGCTTTGTCTCTACAATAAATAGAAATACAAAAATATCAGAGGTTTGGTCCACAATCAATAAAATAAATAAGAAAAAAACATCTTTCAAAATCAATAACATCATTGAAGAGGGAAATAACATCGATTCACCTAGAGACATCGCTAATGCACTCGCCAGGCAGTTCTCTCATACAAGGAGCTCAGCAAACTACCATCACGCATTCCTGCCCATCAAGGAAGCGGCTGAGCTGCAACCAATTCACTTTGCCACAGGAGATGAACTTGATTACAATAAAGATCTAACAATAGATGAGCTTGTCCGAGCCCTAGAAGCCTGTAGAGGAACATCCCCAGGCCCCGATGAGATTCGATATGAGATGATAAAGCATCTTAATCATGATGACATGATTAAGTTGCTAGAAGTGTACAATGAAATTTGGAAAAGCCACACTTTTCCAAACTCATGGCACTTCGCCCACATCATTCCCATATTGAAAGGAGGGGGTAATCCCAGATTTGCCATCTCCTACCGCCCAATTGCGTTGACAAGTTGCTTATGCAAGGTCATGGAACGAATTGTTAACAGTAGGCTATTGCATTTTTTAAATTCCAGTAATTTACTAGTTGACGAGCAGTGCGGTTTCCGAAAGGGACGCCAAACTCTCGATCAACTAGTAAAGCTGGACAGTCATATTCAAGAGGCAATTGCCAAAAAAGATTTTTTGATTTCAGTATTTTTAGATATAGAAAAAGCCTACGACATGACATGGCGATATGGCCTACTCAGAAAACTTTATGCTTTCGGATTACGTGGAAACTTGCCTTGTTTTATTCAAAATTTCATTTCTGACAGAACGTTTTCTGTCAAATTGTTTTCTGACAATGTCACTTTTTCGGACATTTTTGTCCAGGCAAACGGGGTCCCACAAGGAAGTGTCTTGTCACCAACATTATTTTTATGTATGATAAATGACATCTTACCAGCTCCTCCTCGGAATCTTAAATACTCACTGTACGCTGATGATTGTGCATTATGGCATTCCAGCAATAATGCAGAATTCTCAGCAAATCGCATCCAATTGGCACTGGATATGATTCATAACTGGGGCCTCCAGTGGGGTTTTAAGTTTTCCATTAGAAAGAGTATTGGGGTAATTTTTTCACATAGGAGGAAGCCGAACATCAGGCTAACTCTAGACAACCACCCAATACCTATTCAAAATTCTGCAAGATTTCTTGGGCTACTTTTTGATAGTAGACTCAATTGAAAAGACCACATTGGTCAGTTAAAAAATAAATGTCAAAGAGCACTAAATTTATTAAAGTGCATTTCTGGTAATAAATGGGGAGCTGATAGACAGTCTTTGCTAATGGTATATAAAGCCCTGATTAGGTCTAAAGTAGACTATGGGTCAATCGTGTATGGTTCGGCATCGAAAACAAGTTTGAAAGGATTGGATGCTGTGCAGAATGCTTGTTTGCGTGTGTGTCTTGGAGCCCTAAAATGTACTCGGATCGAGCGTCTTGAGGTGGAGTCAGGAGTACCTCCCCTCCGACTCAGACGCGGCCAGTTGGCACTGACCTATGCCGCAAAGGTGGCTCGAGACCCGAGCCACCCTAATGGCAATGGAGGCACTAGGCCCTTTGCCACGAGACTCCACGACCTCGTCGAGAAAGTCGGTATAGATCTCTCTACCATCGATACCCTGGTTCAGTCAAATATAGCGCCATGGGAAACACCCAATTTTTCTATTATGGAAGCCTGGCTTCCATCAGCCAAGGCCATGGCGCCGGAGGGTGAGGTACGCCAGAGGTTCAGAGAGATCCTTATTAAACATCTATCATTTTTTCATATATATACCGACGGCTCCAAGACAGATGAGTGTGTAGGTGCGGGTGTATGGTCGACTGAATGTGAACTAAAGTTTAGACTGCCGAATCATACATCGATTTTTCTTGCGGAACTTTTTGCCATTGATAAAGCTATTGATTTTGCACTATCGACGACCCACGATAGAATAGTTATTTTTTCAGATTCATTAAGTTCACTTAAAGCTATTAAATCCTTAGATACCACTAAAAATGAATTGCTGGGTAATATCATTCGTAAATTACACGGTGCCAACAAATCAATCAAACTAATATGGGTACCAGGTCACTCTGGTATCCATGGTAATGAACAGGCTGACAAACTAGCCGGGTCAACTGGCGATCTGGACACTACCATAGTTCGTACAGATCTCAGGTGTTTTGTGTCTCTTATAAAAGCAAAAATACATCTCCTGTGGCAAAGTGAGTGGACCAACCTCCAAATCACACACAAGTTCAAGAACACTATTGAACTGTGGGACACATCCCACAGGAAGGAAAGAAGGGAGGAGGTGGTGTTGGCCCGTCTTAGGGTCAACTCTACCAAGCTTACCCACCTCACTCCCTATATAGAAAAAAAATTTCCTCCACGATGCCCTCACTGTACCACCATCCTAACAATAAACCATTTCCTTACAATATGCCCAACCTACAATATCCATAGACAGCCATTCATAAATTACTTAAGAATTAAAAACAAAGATTTTATAACATCAAATCTTCTTACTAATGATGAAAAAATAATAAGTAAAGTAATCACTTTTTTAAGGGAGACAAAACTTTATGACCTTATATAGATTGATAGAATAAATAGGATCCATTGGCTTAATAACCTTGGCCACATGCCGCTGGTTGATAGCCAAGAAATCCAACAAAGAAAAGAAGAATCGATAGTGTTCACACTCGTGTTTCAGATTTTGATGAGACAACACCTTGTTAAAACGCAGAAGCAATAAGCAAAAAGTCTTGTGCCACTTGAGCTACCCTGGAACCCGGGGCCTCTCGTCTCGCTAGACATTATTGTTTCTGAGTTCTCTTAACGTAAATAGCAGTAAAGTAACACCCTGTAATTGCAGAACATTTGTTGTGCTTTGCCAGCACCTTCAGTGCTCTTGCTTTGCAGGTGACACGAGGCTACAGTAGTAGTAGTCAGCACCCCACCCCAGACCCGCAGCTCTCTTCTACACCAGGGTAGCCCTTGTGGCTTTGACCCCTGGGTAGGGGGGCCCAGTAGTCTGGGGCGTCATTTGGGCGCACTTTTTCTTTGGTCCTGAAATCTCTTCCTTATAATGTGACTTTCCTGAGCCTACCGGAGTTCCTCGGAACTCCCGTATTCGCTTGGGGGGTGGGCATTGAATTACCGTCCTTCGCCTAGGCAAGTTCGGCGGTAAGGAAGTGTCCCACACATAACTCGATCCCTCTGTGGTACTGGAGAACGCAACCAGGCTTCCACTGAGGGGGTAGAGGACGAAAAACTGCCTTACTCTCTTAGCTATTGCTGTTAGGTTGATAACAAAAGTTAAGAGGTCTTTTGTCCCTTCAGGACTACGATTTTGAGTAAAGGGGTCGGACCTGGTCCGATACCCAGTATGAGTGATACCCCGGCTACCCCTTCTCCTCCTAAAGGAGGAGGGACGACTAAAGACCCTTCTACGACTAATCTGATGACGAACAATGGTACCCCCACTAATGACAAGACGAGACGACCACTTTTCACAATCCCCACCCAGAATGCAAGGTTCGCGAATGTAAGATGCGTGAATGAAAATCAGTCGCTTTTGAACGTGAACCCCTTTATCATCAAAAAGGTCCTTGATGGTCAAGTGGACGGCGACTTTGATTTTGTTAAAAAATTGCGAGATGGAAGCCTCCTTGTTAAAGTACAATACAACTCCCAGATTAAGGATTTACTTAAGCTGACGCAAATTCATGATCTTCGAGTAAAAGTAACTATTCCTATTGGCCCAAATACCTGTAAGGGAGTAATCTTTCACAGGGATTTGAGGACGATGGATGAAAGTGAAATTCTTGAGAGCATGAAGGACCAAGACGTAGTGGACGTTCATTGTATGACCAAGAAGGACGGGAATGTGCGAACAAAAACTGGACTGTGTTTTTTGACTTTTGCCTTGAATAAAATCCCTGAATATGTCAACGTCGGTTATGAACGTGTACAAGTAAGACCTTATGTCCAAAAGCCAATGCATTGTAATAGATGCCAAAAATTCGGACACACCTCATTAAGATGTATTGACAAAGATTCTTCTAAATTCACTTGCCGTAAATGTGCTGAGGCCCATGACACCATCACATGTACTAGCCAGATTTCCAAATGTGCTAACTGTGAAGGTCCCCATCATTCAGGATCTGCTGAGTGCAGCATCCTGAAGAAGGAGACTGAAACATTGGCATATATGAGAAAGCATGAAGTTAGTTATACTGAAGCTAAGAGGAAAGTGGAAAGTTTGACACACAAACCCGATACTTCCTATGCTGCAGCGGTAACTAGCAACACTCCTAGTACAAGTGATATCAGTCAACAGCTTGCAGCTAAGGATAAGGAAATTGCCGAACTCAAACAAACCGTTAAAGATTTAAATATTAAAGTTTATCAACTGACAAAATTGGTCGATCAAATGGCTGCATCAACCCAGCCTAAACAACATAAGGAGGATGATACCGAATCACAGTCCGGAGCGCACCTTCCCGTCCGGGCTACTCCTGTGAGGACTTCGTCTGGCTCGCGATCGGTTTCTCGAGAGAGAAGCAGGTCGCAGTCTGTCAGTCGTCTCCCTCGCCAGGAGGTGCAGGACATGGAGGCTTCTGTCTCCAAACCATCCCGTGAGAGGTCCCCGGGAAGCGAGGGAGAGGAGGCGCCTCCCTCCCATAAAAAGAAAATAAAAACTGGTGGACAAGGCACTTCCAAACCCCATAAAACGTAATCATCGCGTCAACCATTATACAATGGAACTGTCGAAGTATTAGATCTAAAGTAAATGACCTTAAATTATTAGCCTCGTCCTATGCACCCGATATTATAGTTCTCCAAGAGACTCATTTAACAAACCTCGTCTCGGACGAGGTCGTATCGCTCAGGAACTACCATTTATGTCGGAAGGATCGTGAGGGTAGGGGTGGAGGCGGAGTCGCCATGTACATCCACCAAAGCCTCCCTTTTACAGAAGTGACTATTGATTCTACTTTGGAGTTTGTCGCATGCAAAGTAAAAATTAATGGCACGTATCTGGCTATATGTTCAGTTTACTGTCCGCCTGATAAAGTGATAATCTATGATGAGCTTTTTGCTCTTCAGGAACGTCTGCCACAAAATAAAGTAATTTTAGGTGATTTTAATGCTCATCATACGTTATGGGGTTCCCTACGGGTGGATGGTAGAGGTGAGCAAGTAGTTAAGTTGATTAACGAGTCTGATCTAGTCCTTCTGAATGATGGTAGTCCCACGCGGGTGGACGATAATACCGGGAATTTGAGCTTTATAGACATATCACTGGTCTCATCATCAGTAGCAGCCAAGTGCCTGTGGCACACCATTGACGACTCGTTGGGAAGCGATCATCTTCCTATCTTGATTAAATATTCATGCGACACAGTGAGAACGCCTTCAGCGCCTAAATTTAACGTAAAAAAAGCAGACTGGGTCGCCTTCACAAGGAGCGTCAAGCTCGAACTTGTTGGAGAAACCATTGATGATAAAGTAAACAATATTCAGAATTCGATTATAGAAGCAGCTTTGCTATCTATTCCTAAAACTTCGACAGATAGCGTTAAGCATAGAGTTCCATGGTGGACACCAGATTGCCGCAGGGCGCTGTGCCGACGCAATAAGGCCTACAGGCTTTTCCAAAATAACATCACAAATGAGAACTTTTGCAATTACAAACAAGCAAGAGCTAGGGCTCGTAAAGTAATAAGACAAGCAAAAAGAGACTCCTGGCGAAGCTTTGTCTCTACAATAAACAGCAATACAAAAATATCAGAGGTTTGGTCCACTATTAATAAAATCAATAAGAAAAAAACATCCATCAAAATTAAAAACATCATAGAAGAGGGTAACAATTTAGATTCACCTAGAGACATCGCTAATGCACTCGCCAGGCAGTTCTCTCATACAAGCAGCTCAGCAAACTACCATCACGCATTCCTGCCCATCAAGGAAGCGGCTGAGCTGCAACCAATTCACTTTGCCACAGGAGATGAACTTGATTACAATAAAGATCTAACAATAGATGAGCTTGTCCGAGCCCTAGAAGCCTGTAGAGGAACATCCCCAGGCCCCGATGAGATTCGATATGAGATGATAAAGCATCTTAATCATGATGACATGATTAAGTTGCTAGAAGTGTACAATGAAATTTGGAAAAGCCACACTTTTCCAAACTCATGGCACTTCGCCCACATCATTCCCATATTGAAAGGAGGGGGTAATCCCAGATTTGCCATCTCCTACCGCCCAATTGCGTTGACAAGTTGCTTATGCAAGGTCATGGAACGAATTGTTAACAGTAGGCTATTGCATTTCTTAAATTCCAGTAATTTACTAGTTGACGAGCAGTGCGGTTTCCGAAAGGGACGCCAAACTCTCGATCAACTAGTAAAGCTGGATAGTCATATTCAAGAGGCAATTGCCAAAAAATATTTTTTGATATCAGTATTTTTAGATATAGAAAAAGCCTACGACATGACATGGCGATATGGCCTACTCAGAAAACTTTATGCTTTCGGATTACGTGGAAACTTGCCTTTTTTTATACAAAATTTCATTTCTGACAGAACGTTTTCTGTCAAATTGTTTTCTGACAATGTCACTTTTTCGGACATTTTTGTCCTGGCAAACGGGGTCCCACAAGGAAGTGTCTTGTCACCAACTCTATTTCTATGTATGATCAATGACATCTTACCAGCTCCTCCTCGGAATCTTAAATACTCACTGTACGCTGATGATTGTGCATTATGGCATTCCAGCAATAATGCAGAATTCTCAGCAAATCGCATCCAATTGGCACTGGATATGATTCATAACTGGGGCCTCCAGTGGGGTTTTAAGTTTTCCATTAGAAAGAGTATTGGGGTAATTTTTTCACATAGGAGGAAGCCGAACATCAGGCTAACTCTAGACAACCACCCAATACCTATTCAAAATTCTGCAAGATTTCTTGGGCTACTTTTTGATAGTAGACTCAATTGGAAAGACCACATTGGTCAGTTAAAAAATAGATGTCAAAGAGCACTAAATTTATTAAAGTGCATTTCTGGTAATAAATGGGGAGCTGATAGACAGTCTTTGCTAATGGTATATAAAGCCCTGGTTAGGTCTAAAGTAGATTATGGGTCAATCGTGTATGGCTCGGCATCGAAAACAAGTTTGAAAGGTTTGGATGCTGTTCAGAATGCTTGTTTGCGTGTGTGTCTTGGAGCCCTAAAATGTACTCGGATCGAGTGTCTTGAGGTGGAGTCAGGAGTACCTCCCCTCCGACTCAGACGCGGCCAGTTAGCACTGACCTACGCCGCAAAGGTGGCTCGAGACCCGAGCCACCCTAATGGCAATGGAAGCACTAGGCCCTTTGCCACGAGACTCCACGACCTCGTCGAGAAAGTCGGTATAGATCTCTCTACCATCGATACCCTGGTTCAGTCAAATATAGCGCCATGGGAAACACCCAATTTTTCTATCATGGAAGCCTGGCTTCCATCAGCCAAGGCCATGGCGCCGGAGGGTGAGGTACGCCAGAGGTTCAGAGAGATCCTTATTAAACATCTATCCTTTTTTCATATATATACCGACGGCTCCAAGACAGATGAGTGTGTAGGTGCGGGTGTATGGTCGACTGAATGTGACCTAAAGTTTAGATTGCCGAATCATACATCGATTTTTCTTGCTGAACTATTTGCCATTGATAAAGCCATAGATTTTGCACTATCGACGACCCACGATAGAATAGTTATTTTTTCAGATTCATTAAGTTCACTTAAAGCTATTAAATCCTTAGATACCACTAAAAATGAATTGCTGGGTAATATCATTCGTAAATTACACGGTGCCAACAAATCAATCAAACTAATATGGGTACCAGGTCACTCTGGTATCCATGGTAATGAACAGGCTGACAAACTAGCCGGGTCAACTGGCGATCTGGACACTACCATAGTTCGTACAGATCTCAGGTGTTTTGTGTCTCTTATAAAAGCAAAAATACATCTCCTGTGGCAAAGTGAGTGGACCAACCTCCAACTCACAAAAAAAATAAAACCAATCATAGAACTGTGGGCCACAGCCCACAGAAAAAACAGAAGGGAGGAGGTGGTGTTGGCACGCCTGAGACTCAACGCCACAAGAATCACCCACCTCACTCCCTATATAGAAAAAAGATTTCCTCCACAGTGCCCCCATTGCACAAACCTTCTCACAATAGACCACATCCTAATATCCTGCCGCCATTACCAAATCCATAGACAAACACTAAACAATTATTTCAGAATTAAAAACTTACCCCTAACAACAACAAACCTTTTATCAGACAATGAAAAAAAATAGTAAGTAGAGTAATCACTTTTTTAAGGGAGACAAAACTTTATGACCATATATAGATTGATAGACTAAATAGGATCCATTGGCTTAATAACCTTGGCCACATGCCGCTGGTTGATAGCCAAGAAATCTAACAAAGAAAGAAAGAAGATAGTGTTATTTTCATTATAAACATTATGATTATTATAATGTTTTTTTTTTTTTTTACATTAGTAACAGCAAAATAAAATAACGTAAAATATTTCGTAAATCAAAAAAAGGGGTGAACGGGTGAGACAGGCAGTACTCGTAACTGGCTCATTGGTGACTTAGTACAATTGTAGCAATCTATGTCAAAAAAACAATCAAACAAGTACTCACAGTGAGCATAACACGTGTCTACACGTCGTACCCGTCGGCAAGGGGATATATATATATATATATATATATATATATATATATATTTATATATATACATACATACATGCATACACACATATATATATTCATACATACACACACACTCACGCACACACACACACATTCACACACACACATACACACACACACACGCACAGTCTGTGTGTGTGTGTTTATATATATATATATATATATACAAATATATATATTCATATATATACTTATATATATATATATATATGTGTGTGTGTGTGTGTGTGTGTGTGTGTGTGTGTGTGTATATATATATATATATATATATATATATACATGTGTGTGTATATTTAATATATATTTATATATATATATATACATATAAGTGTGTGGGTGTGTGTGTGTGTGTTTAATATATATATATATATATATATATATATGTATATATGTTTATATGTGTACACACACATACACGCACATATATATACATATATATATTCATATATATACTTATATATATATATATATATATATGTGTGTGTGTGTGTGTGTGTGTGTGTGTGTGCGTGTATGTGTGTATGTTTATATATATGTGTGTGTGTGTGTTTATATATATGTGTATATACATGTATATGTGTATATATATGTGTGTGCGTGTGTGTGTTTACAAATATTTATATAGACACACACACACACACACACATATATATATATATATATATGTGTGTGTGTGTGTGTGTGTGTGTGTGTGTATGTGTGTGTGTGTGTGTGTGTGTGTATACATATATATAAATACATATGTGTGTGTGTTCATATTTATATAAATACGTATGTATATATATACATATATATAAATGTATATATGCAAATAAATGTATATATGTGATTGTATATATATAAATATATATATGTAAAATTAATATATGTATGTTTATTTATATATATACATATATATATATATATATATATATATTTACACATATGTGTATAAATTTTATATGTATATATAAATATACATATACATATATATGTATATATATACATATATATATATTATGTATGCGTGTGTGTGTATGAATATAGGTAGGGGGATACATACATACATACATATGCCTACATACGTATACATACATATACACTTACATACATAAATATATACATACATACATACATATAAGTATATAGACAGATATATAAAAAAAATATATATAGATATCTACTCTGATAGATAGATAGACAGATATTTATATATGAAAGGAAAACAGCCACAGTAAGAAATTAAATTGAATCGTGACGTTTCGAACTCTTCACGAGTTCCTCTTCAGACGAATGATAAACCAAAATGGGGGTCCATTTTGGTTTACATATATTTACATAAACAAACATTTTGGTTTATCATTCGTCTGAAGAGGAACTCGTGAAGAGTTCGAAACGTTACAATTCAATTTCATAATCTTACTGTGGCTGTTTT
>NC_061833.1:21126282-21133782 GCF_019202785.1 Penaeus chinensis | reverse complement strand
CTCAAGTCTATACCATTTAATATTAATGACATTCACCTACAAAAAAATAATTCGTTACTACTATAGCATGCTTTCTTAGTCTCTGGTCTACTAGATATTGTACTAAAAACTATGGCGTACTTTTCTATTATTTACGGAAAATTTGCTGCCGCGTCAATGCTGTCATTAGCGACGTATTCAAAACAACGCGATTGGATGGGGCTTAGGGGAGAAGCCCCCGGGTAAGCAATTTTTTTTTTTTTTTTTTTTTTTTTTTGTTCACAAGACAATGCTGTGGATTTCCAGAATGGCCAATGGTCAAAACAAACAAATGTGCCAGACATCAAAGGTTACACAGCATTATGACAAAGTATTAGGGCGAAAAGGGTAAGATGAGTTAACGTTTAGGGTAGGTGTACAGAAAGGATGAAGAAGAGAAGGAAAATAAAAGTAAAGAAAAGACCAAACAAAACTTCTTGTGGCGAGGGATGACGTCCAAGGCAGAGGTTATTCATTTATTTACTTAATATTTTCTGTCGCGTCAACATCTGACGTCATTAGCGGCGTATACAAAATATAGCAAGACATGGGGCTTGGGGGTAAAGCCCACAGGTAAGAAAGTCTTTTTGTTCAGTAAGGCGATGGTCAAAACAAACAACACAGCATTATGGTAAAGTATTGTGGCAAAAAGGGTAAATATGAATAAATTATTTGGATAAGTGCACAGAAGAAAGGGATGATGAGAAGAAAGAAAAGCAAAGAAGAAGAAAAGAACTTGCAAAATTAGTTGAGGCGAGGGCTGAGGTCAAAGGTAGGGGTGATCTCCTACAATGGGCCTCAGTCTCCGTCTCCTCAGTCCCCCAGGACAAGAACGAGCAAGGGCTGGTGGTGGTGGTGGTGTGGGGGGGGGGGGGGGTTGACCCACTACATTGGGCCTCAGTCTCGGCCTCCTTAGCCCCCCACCCCCACACTCCACAATAACAACGAACAAGGGATAGGGGGGGGGGGGATGTACTTAGTATACTTATATCTTGCTGACGGACTCTAGCCATAGACTAAGTAGTAGTGTTAATGTCCCAGTACACAGCAAAGTAAAATAACACCATACGATCTTTGTTTAATCCAAGGTTTTCTGTACATACAACCATGAATCCATGAATGCCTCTGACGGACTCTAGCCATAGACTAAGTAGTAGTGTTAATGTCCCAGTACACAGCAAAGTAAAATAACACCATACGATCTTTGTTTAATCCAAGGTTTTCTGTACATACAACCATGAATCCATGAATGCCTCTGTGTATCTCACTTTCCTTCCCTCGTAAATAATGTTCTGTTTTTCTAATTACTCATTTTTTCATGAATACCACACAATAGTCCTGTCATTCCCTGTCATTGCATACTTGCAGGTTCATCTTTAGGTTTCCCTTAATTCTTCTCTTTTATAATTCCTTTATCATGTGTCCATACACGTCTAAGCCCCAAAACACCCTGTATGAATACACAGCTAAGATTCAAAGCACCCTGTATACATATGCTTTATATGAAAGGTTACACAGAGGGACAAGAAAAAAAAAAAAAAAAAAAACATGAAACAGTATACATACACTTTTAACTATCAGGAAGAGATCAGAGGAATGTGACAAGTATCAGTAGAACGCTCCTAAAAAGATGGAATGTTGTTAAAAAGGGCTGACAACAAACAGTCACATACATACAGTGCTGGTAACATAAAATTATTCATGTTAGAAGTGAAATCAAGTGAATTGATTTTTCTTTTATATTGGTCTAGAGAAACAAACATCAACATTTTCAATCTAAATGAATTAGGATCCCTTGGATAAAAACGACTTAGTGTCTACATTACAACTACCCTCAGTTCTTTATTGTAATAAGATATACTGTTTGTACAAACCTGCTCCTTTGTGCAACATATTTAGGATATATACACACTATTGCATAACAGAAGCAAGTTGATATTCTTCCTTTTTTTCAAAAGGCTTTTTTAATACTCCCAAGAAAAGTGTATACATTTCTGTTAACTTCTGGTGTGGAACTGTAAAATAACTTTAGAAATATAAAAAAAAAATACAAGTCATTTTAAACAAAAATGTGACACTGAACACACACACATTTTCTATACATATTTCCTTTATCAATAACTAACACATCTTTTAACTCTGCTGCCTTTATATTAACAAATGACAATATTTTTTATCTTTCAGTTAATTATATAAAATATATGAGTCTAAAGGAAATATTGTGAATAATACATGTCTCATTTTTCGTTTTCTATGAATATTAGGCTATACTTTTTTGTACCTGCAGCTTCTCAAATATCCACATACATCCTAGTCATATACTGCAAGAAAATAAATGAGGAAAACAACTTGTGAAGGATGTCAAAAGATTTTATAAAAATGAGCTGGTTTAATGTTCACATTTACATATGTTAACAAATGCTATATACATCTAAAATGCTAAATAACTTCATGTTCTTCATAGAAATGGAATTCTGTTTAGATCTTGTACATCAACAAAGAAAATATTATCAAATAACAATATAATTTCAAGTTCTTTACCACCAAGAATAGGTTCTACAGGCACATCACAAAATCATTCATATAAATTAATCTCACTTCATAATTCTTAAATTTTACAACTGATTTTAACAACCAAATAAACATTACATAAATAAATAAACAAAAATATGACTTGTATTCCCCGTGAATGAGTATGCACAGTCAGGGATCAAAGGACTCTGGACACTACTACATCACACGGGACAAGATCTCTAACCCCAAATGAATACATATTGATATCTATATCTTGACTGTTACTTGTGCAGTTTTTACTTGATAATTTTCAGAACCTTCTTTACAGCCTTGACAACATCATGCTGTTGTGGGATACAGGCAATCTCCAGGCTCTTGGCATAAGGCATTGGAACGTCCACCCCAGTCACACGCACTACAGGGGACTCCAGATAGTGGAAGGCGGGACCTGTGAAAGAAAAGCATTCAAGTCAAGTCTTGAAAATTCATGTCTGGTTTAGGAACTGCTGTCCATTTTCAAAAAGGGTCTGATTCAACAAAAACACAAGTACTATTCTCTAAGAATTTTCTTACAATGAATCTGTGCTGCTTCCTTTACATCTACATTATTCACTGGGACATGCTCCATTCTTTGTGTCAATTAATTATTTAAAGAGTGTAATATGTCATGGAAAAATTTGATAAAGTGCCAGGTGATGGAACATGCCATAATAAATAAAAATTGGCTGAGGGTCAGGGTCACATGAATGTGTCATCATGGATACTTCAGCTGAGGGCCAAGGAAATGGTAAGGACTCATTATGAATGCAGAAAGATCTTGGAGGATGATTAAACTCAATGGGCATTTAGGACTGGGCTCTTGCATTATCTTCAACAGTAAATGAAGGTGGAATGTACCATCTAAGAGCTATGACTGGCAGAGTGCCAGCTCCAGGCAGGATACTATTTCCATGATCAGGACACTATTCCTGCCCACCTGGATTGGCAGCACAGGATGTGTTACAGAAAATTAAATAAAAATTAAAATAAAGACAAATAATTTTATGTTATATTACTATTCTTACTGCTGTACATACCAACCAAGATAATATAGAGTCTGGTCAAGAAAACAGTCTATTATCCTCTTGATACAGTATAACAAATGAAATATATAAACATTGAAAAATGGCAAAACACCAAAAAAAAAAAAAAATCTATGCAGAAAAAGTCATAGAGGAGGCAAGGAATATTGACACTGCACATGAATATTCATGAGGGCCAGGCCTACAAGCCAAACACCCATGACAGTCACCACTCAAGAATCCTTCTGCCCAGATTATGGGCCACAAGCAAGGCACCTGTATCCAACAGGTTAATAAAATGAGGATGAATCATCTCAATTAATCAAGAGAATAAATTCTTGAAAAAAACACTCAAAACTACTTATTGAGCATAACTCCTCTCAATAAATACATTACATGCATATCTAACAAAAGAAAAATCTGAAATTCCCACTCACTTTCAACTATCCTGGCACAAATTTCTGAGCCAATGCCACTCTGAGGCCAACCCTGTTCCACTGTCACAAGGTTGCGGGTCTTCATCACAGAGTCAATGATGGTGGCCTCATCCAGTGGGCGCAGTGAGCGGAGGTTGATCACTTCACATTCCACTCCCTCTCCTGCAAGGGCATTGGCAGCCTCCAGAGCCAGCAGTACAGCACGTGAGTGAGCAACAAGGGTGATGTGTTGTCCTGAAGAAGTTGATTAAGAATACCACAATTATTTGCATGGCCATGCAGCAACATATTCAAATGTGTACTTGTTTTCAATGAAGCATATACCAATGTTGAACAAAATTAGCCTATCTACAGAGCACTAACTAAAGAGGTTTGCTCTGCGAAAAGCATATGAGCAGCTTCACAATATTTGGCAAAATGACTGTGGATAAGCAAGTTGCAAATAGAGCAGGCAGCTTATCTTTAGCCAAAATATTCCTCCATTTAACCTTCTGCTTACTTGATGGCTGCTATGTGCTAACACTCTTTGCTTTTAGAATATCCAAAGGGTGAGGAAACCCCAACTCAATCCTTTTCGAGTAATACTGAAAGATATAACTGGATCTGTTTCATCTGCTCTGATGAAAAGAAAACATTTCCCAATCTAATCTATCTTAAATATACAGTGAAAAGAATTTAATAGTTGATGAAGAGTCACACTAACCTGCACGTTCAATCTTTGCCTTTCCAATAGGCAATACGAAGTCTTTAGAAAGAGCCTCCTCCGAGATGTCAAATGCCTGGCCATAGAGAATCTCGTTTTCAAGCACAACAACTGGGTCAGGGTCACGGATGGCTGCCTTCAGGAGACCTCTCGCATCCTCCGAGGAATAAGGTGACACAACCTGAAAAGAAAAGAATATCGTTAAAAGATTTTAAAAGCAATGAAAACCTACACATACTGTACAATCTCTCTAACATTACAGCCAGTTTGTCTTACAATTATCCATACTTATTACCCCCAGCAACAACACCCATGAGATATCATTCACACAAATATTTTCCTATATGAAATTCATTATTCTTAATTTCATACTATTTGCTGAGTAATACTAAAACAGAATTTGTTTTGTGATACAACCAGAACCAAAGTCAGACATTCCTGCAGAATGGCTGTATACTGTATAAAGCTCTTTAACCTGTTTTATGCAGTGACGCAAGTTTTGGTGTCATGAAGCACAGTGGAATATACTGTGATGCCAATGTTGAAATCATAATTCCATTTTTTTTTTTTTTCTGCTGAGTGATCACCGTATTCTGTTCTGGCTCAATTTTGTTGACTCTGTATATTGCCCTCTAACCAAAATGAGAAACAATCATTGGCAGACTATGTCACAGTTTCCCCCTCTGTGGTCCTGCCCTTGTCTTCCGTATCCCCCTATCCTTTACTTCATCCCTTATCCCTCCTCCAGGAATGAGAGAGAGAGAGAGAGAAAGTTTATCTTAGTTTACCATGAAATGAACTTGAGGCTTCATCAAATCTTTCCTTTCAACTTTGAGTGTGTGTGTGTGTGTGTGTGTGTGTGTGTGTGTGTGTGTGTGTGTGTGTGTGTGTGTGTGTGTGTGTGTGTGTGTGTGTGTGTGTGTGTGTGTGCGCGTGCGTGCGTGCGTGCGTGCGTGCGTGCGTGCGTGCGTGCGTGTGCGTGTGCGTGTGCGTGTGCGTGCGCGTGCGAGAGCGTGAGCGTGAGCGTGAGCGTGAGCGTGAGCGTGAGCGTGAGCGTGAGCGTGAGCGTGAGCGTGAGCGTGAGCGTTAGCGTTAGCGTTAGCGTTAGCGTTAGCGTTAGCGTTAGCGTTAGCGTTAGCGTTAGCGTTAGCGTTAGCGTTAGCGTTAGCGTTAGCGTTAGCGTTAGCGTTAGCGTTAGCGTTAGCGTTAGCGTTAGCGTTAGCGTTAGTGTTAGTGTGAGTGTGAGTGAGAGTGAGAGTGAGTGAGAATGAGAGTGAGAGTGTGAGTGTGAGAGGAATAAACTGTATTACTGTGGGTGAGAGCCCTGTACATGAGCAACACACTTCTTTTAAACCATCTGGAGTAAAATGGTTAACATGATTCAAGTGCCCTTGAATATATTGATTCACAGCTCACAAGCCCTTATTTCCCTCCTAAAAAAAAATGCCCATCTAAGACAAGTCAATTAAAGCCTTTTCTTATCACTTCACACATCAATACCTTTCCTGTGATAGCTAATAAGGCCACACGAGTTATCTCACCTTCAGACCTGGGCAGTGCGAGTACCAGGCACCAAAGCACTGCGAATGCTGAGCTCCTACACCAGCAGCAGCTCCATTGGGACCACGGAACACAATTGGAACATGAATCTGTAAGGAAAGAATGTCAACTCTCACTCAGTCCTCGGGAATTTATTTCCTGCTTAAGATATCATTTTACATTGCTGAGTACATTGGTAATATGTCCATTTCTCTGCTTTCTATATATTCTGTTTATTTTGAAAGGTATATCTAAAAAATACTACGGCACTTAAAATTACTTTGTTTTTGTGATTCAATTTGTGATGAGAGAGTATCATTTATTCCATGTTTAGCTTATATATATCAGTCTACCTACCTATTCTTTTTCAATATCATCATAAGTGTAATTGTACAATAACTTAATTATTACCTTACTACTATCAATTTTTTTTTCTCTTTTCATTTTCTTTCATCTTAACTCTTCAACCTGCCTTTAAATTTCCTTCAGCTTAAATATGAAACTATTCATCAATAAATCTAAGTTCATCAAAACCATGATATATTTTCAAAATGACAAGAATGATTCAATTTTAAAATTAAACTTAAAATCATTATGCATAATCAATCAATGACTGAATTAATAAAGCAATAAAAATGTATAAATAAATAAACCTCACCAAGCCAGCAGACATGTAGAAGGTTTTTGAGGCTGAGTTGATCACATGGTCAATTGCTTGCATGGAGAAGTTGAAGGTCATGAACTCACACACTGGACGAAGACCACCCTAAAGGAAGAAAAGGTCCTTAAAATATACAACAAAACAAATAGTAAAATTCTGTCTTGGGAACTCTAGCCCACCAGAATAAAAACCACTCTGGATTCAATGAATATTTTGAATGAAACAAAATTTCATACTCAAAACAATCATACTTCATTTCACATTACTGTAATAAACCATGTTCGCACTAACCATTGCTGCTCCAACAGCAATACCGGCAAATCCACTCTCTGTAATAGGAGTGTCAATAACGCGCTTGTCTCCATACTTCTTCCACAATCCTCGGGACACCTTATATGCACCATCATATTGAGCCACTTCCTCACCCATCAAAAACACCTGAAAATATAGATGAGCTACAATAATACCAATTATTAAGTTAATAAAAAATATAAAAATAATGCTTATTCAGGATTCTATTTTATAAATAATAGGGAATGTAGAATATACATGTTGGTAAGTTATATG
>NC_061833.1:21103782-21108782 GCF_019202785.1 Penaeus chinensis | reverse complement strand
TCTCTTTCTTTTTCTTTTCTTTTTTTTTGTGATTTGTTTTTTAACAGCAGCTGATTTGATTAGAATATTAGGTCAATATGTAAATGAGGTTAGTGGGTTACTTTCGAAACAATTTTGATATTTTTCTGCATGAAATCCACTGTTTTCAATGATTCTAGGCATTGTTCCTTGTGCAAATGCATCGTTGAGGAGATATGATCACCATCTTCATCGACAACCTTGATTTGATAGTCCCGATAGCATGAAGTATATCAGGGAAATAATGGAGTAAAACATGACCCCCGTGGTTGTTAAACAAAATGTCTAAACCCAACATCCAGCCTAACCTAACACCGTTGTATATATTACCTGGACCCCCATGGTAGTACATGCGCTTAGCCAGTGGGCTATGCCCCCTGGACCCCCATGGTAGTATGTACGTCCAACCAGGGGGCTACGCCCTCTGGACGCCTGTGGTACTCTGCCACTACCTTATACCACATATTGTCAGAATATTAGATATATACTATCTAATATAGTACATATCTAATATTTGTTTCTAGACTGATTTTATTAGTATAAATAAACAACCTAATCTAAGTTAACTTACTTAACAGTTTGAACAAGCGTCCTTTCATTCATGCTTTTGAAGGGAATGTCAGAGCTCTAGCAAATATAATAGCTTCTGATTAGTTGTCAGAACTCTAATCACTATGCAGGTTATATCATTCCAAGTTATATTTTTAGCATTTAATCAAGTTTCAGAGAATTTGCAGGGAAAAAAATATATATATATTTATGAATATATATATATATATATATATATATATATATATATATATAATATATAATATATATATGTATATATACATATATAAATATATATATATATAAATAATGAAAAATGACTCTGGAAAGGTAATACTCTTAAAAAATACACAAATAGTAAATATACAAAAGATGAGCTTAGGCCTGCAGTTTCCAGTTAATGATACATCCATCATCAGCACTCTTAGCAGAAAGATAACAAACCTGGACCATGTTTGTTCTAGCAAGATAGAGCTTGTTGATTACCCCAGGGGATTTGCCATCAATTAACCCAGCTGCTGTGGATTTATGTTCTGTCCCCTGTAGTTTTTAGGGAATGTTGTTACATACAGATGGCTCCACATGTGTTCAGCCGGCAAGGAGTCTATCAGTAGCCCTAGTGACCGATCCTGATTTCCCCATTCCTTGAATTGGCCGGAATTTTTTTTTTTTCTTTTTAATACAGTTGTCATTGATACTGTTATTATTGTTATTGATATTATGATTATTAAATTGTTATTGAAATCTTGATAACAATTAAGACAAATAAATCACTCAAAAGACCCTTTCCAAAATTCGAGAAAAAGGGAAAACAGGTGAGGTAAGTAGGGCTAATAACTGACTACCTGGTGACAAAGCACTTGTAGAGCTATCTGTGTGTAAATACAATAAATAAACTTGTATTACATTGGGTATGGCATGTGTTCTTGCCATACATGTCGATTGGGTTTAATCCAAAGTCTACGTTACCAGATATACTGCTTGTAATAAAGGTTTGTTGGGCTTTGCAAGATGCCAGATTGTGAATCACAGGTGACTGTGATCCAAGGTTCAGTAGTTACCTTTCACTTTTCATATATGTATATGTATATATAAATGTATACATAACATATATAAAACATATATATATATATATATATATATATATATATGTTTTATATATGTTATGTAGCTATATATATTTATATATACATAAATTTATATACAAGTTAATATATATATTTATATATATTTATATATAATTATATATACACATACATATATATATATAAACATATACACATATATTCGCATACATATATATTCATATGTATATACATATGCATATATAAACACATGTGTATAGTGGTATAAAAGCCCACACTGTAAATCTAGATTTAATTGAAAAAGAGACTATGATAAAAAAAAAAAAAATCACTCATGGTGATAGCTAATGGTGCATAGAAAATTTCTTTTCCTTTATTTTACCATACTTGCATTGATCAGTTATCCCTTAGCCAGAAACCAGAAGGCCATGGCAATCATATTAGAAAGTTTGTAGTTACTAAAAGATATTTCTATTAAATTGTTTAAAAACAATTTTTTTTTTTTCTTTTTGTTTTTTAAATCAGATGTACGGTCTTATATGAGAAGTTTGTTAAATACGGCAGTATGAGAAGTAGATGAGTGTGTGATTATTTGCATGCTAATTATTTGTAAGAGAAGGACATTTGTTACATGAAATCTTGCAGTCATTATTTTCACATTCCCCCCCCCCCCCATTCCCATATCTATTGTTGCTGAGAAGGGGGGGGGGGGTTGCTTAGGAGACAGAGACTATCATCTTAGTCCAGTCCAAAACATTCCTCCTCTCCCAATATCCTCTACTTCATCTCCTCCACCCCCACATCTCTCTTCCTCTACTACCCTCTCCTTTATTACAACTCTGCAGCCTTATTGTCCACCTCTCTACTGTACTTCCCCTCTCAACACTACTCCCTCTTTCACAAGTCCCTGACCTTCTACTACCCCCACTGATATAAACCTTTTAAGTACTCTCTTTAGCCCCACCAAATGGGATTGATTTTTCATGATCCCCACTATAGCCCCTTATTCTGACAAACATTCTCCTCTTCCAGCAATGCCTCCAAAAAAAAGTTGGCAAAGTTTCCCCAATCGCTCCTGCCTTGTTGCAGTTGCATTCAAATCCCAAGCTAAAGCAGTATCAGCCCTAACTGACTTCACTGGCAAACCCAGTCCTGCCCAGCCTCATCCCTCCCTCAATACTTGTACCGGGACTGTCTCCATCTCCCTAACAAAGAGCCCTGTCTACAACAAGGATTTGCCAGATTGCGGAGAAGATATAGTTGCCTGCCTTATGGCTATGATGCAGTATCAGTAAAATGCTACACCATTCCCCCTAAAGGCTGCCATAAATCCTTCACCAATATTGCTAAGATTAATTTCTGGAGACATGACCTCCCCCTTGATTTTTGTATTGGTGGAGAATCCCTTCCTGTCCAACCATATCAACCCCCCCCCCCCCCCCCGCCCCCCATCAGTGTCAGAATTGTAGGCGTCTTGACCACCCCGCCAGATACTGGCACTCCACAACCTGGGCATGACTGATCAAACTGCTCTGCACAATCATGCACATGTGTCAGTTGTGTTGGCTCCAATTATGTATTTTAAAGGGGCTGCCCTACCCACAAGTTTGAGTCTGAGGTGGTATTTCTCAGATTCAGACTTGGCCTCACTTCACATGAGCCTTGACAGGAAGCACACAGGCAAGGTTTTTCTCTTACTCCCATCTCCAGTACTGTCCTTTGCTTTGCCCCTCCCCCTCTCTCCTAAGATGTTTCTACATCTCCCCCAGTATCTCTTCCTCATCCCACTTCCAGTCAGATTCTTTTGCCATTCGAGTCCAAACACCCCAATCTCCACCACTATTCCATACATTCCAATCTCTTCTTCCCAAATACCTACCCCTCTTCCTCCTCCCTCAACTCATCGCACAAGACAAGTTAAACATTCCACCATATCTTCTCCTATGGCCTCCTCTCCTACATCAACTTCTCCCTCCACCCCTCAAAAGTCTGTCCCCTTTTCTCCCTACCTTACCCTGTGGACATCCTTGCAGTATCCCACACTTCTTCTGTTGACAACTTTCACCCTTGTTAATCCCCATATATTCATAACAGTGGTCCTTCTCTAATTTATTGATTTTAAAAATATATATCTTTTTCAGATGCGTGCCTGAGATGCCAGGGTGAGAACAAGCAGGACGACTGTGTAGTTATCTGGGGAGAGTGTAATCACTCTTTCCACAACTGCTGCATGAGTTTGTGGGTAAAGCAGAACAACCGCTGTCCTTTATGTCAGCAAGAATGGTCCGTGCAAAGAGTTGGAAAATAGTTGTTTATATTGTTGATATTTAGCTTTTTTCCCTATGGCCCTGTGTATTTGTGTTTGTGTTGGAGAGTAAGTTATTTGGAATGAATTTTGAGGAATCAGTCTTTGAAAAGGTGTTTTGTGTCTAATATGGAATGTCACTAGTTTATGAGGATTAAAATGTGTTTATATTAAGAATAGCTTTTCATCCAATCTGATTTTGCTTATTAAGGGTGGGTGAGATAAGTGGTGGTTCCTAGCTGTTAGGGACTGTTTATATTTTCTTTGTGACAAAACCTTTGCATTGTCTACAGTATTGCCAATACTGTAGACAATAGAGATTAGTCTTGATACTCAAGTTTGTATTTAATGAACAATAATGAAATATGAATATTTTGTTTTTCATTTGTAATATTCAGGGAATTGATTTTTATACATACATCAGGATGAGAATGATTACAGAGTTGGCAGTTATCTCATATTTTATATTAACCAACTTAATCTTGAAATCACCAAGCAGATGTTATAATGTAACTCTTCCATGCAATAATAAAGTGTAAATTTATCTTTTATTCTTTCCCATTTAACCTTCAAAACAAGAGGAACCAGTATTAAATTTACAATACCAATGACGAAGACAGATTTTTCAAATATGTTTTTTTTTTTTTTTTCAACCTTTGATTTGTAATTAAATTTGCATATGCTCTAGAGAGCTTGATGAATTTAATTAAGGAATTCCATCTCACTTGTTCCCAATCAAGTGCTTCTTTTCTTTTCCATTCAGTCTAAAGTCTAAAATTTGTCTGATAAAAATGAAAAGATTTCTAATCATCCAATGTGTTAAACCTGGCAGCTCTTCTTTTCGCATGCCGTATACTAAGAAAAAGTATTTGGCATTATTTTTTAGCCTTCTATATTCATGTGCCATACTCCCTCCCAAGAGCAGATTATTTTTTCATATCTTTATTTCTTGTACAGTATTTATTAGGCATTATGCACCATTAATGTATTACTGTAATACCAAATAATAATCAGCAGTTAACATGAATGAAGTACATATTATT
>NC_061833.1:21091282-21093782 GCF_019202785.1 Penaeus chinensis | reverse complement strand
AAATCCTGGATCTTGGTCTTGGTCCAGGAGACCTCTAGCCCCAGGAGCTTCGCTTCATTGCTAAATGCATCAAGAGCCGCCACTAGGGTTTCCAGAGATTCAGATAGAATGGCAACATCATCAGCAAAGTCAAGGTCTGTAACCTTGATATTGCCTAGGGTTGCTCCACAGTGACTTTGGACAGTAGTTCTACCCAGTATCCAATCCATGCAAGTGTTGAAAAGTGTTGGTGCAAGAACACAGCCTTGCCTCACGTCTGAACTAACAGGGATAAAGCTCGACAGGCCCCCACCACTCTTGTTGGAATCTCTCTTAGCCTCAGGATCGCCCAGAGTGATTCGCGATGCACCGTATCAAACGCCTTCTTGAGGTCGATGTAGGCTGCGAGCAGCCCACGTCTTACCAGGAGTGATTCCAGATTGCTCTGGCCTTTGGTGCCTCAGCAGGTAGTCTCTGATACGTCTCAGTAGGATGTGTTCGAGTACCTTGCCTGGTACATTGAGTAGTGTAATGCCTCGGTGATTGCTGCAGTCCCAACGATCCCCTTTCCCCTTCCAGAGAGGGATGACCACACCCCTGAGCAGGTCAGGGGGGAATGGTACAAGTCTGCCAGATGGCAGACAGGACTGCATGCAAGCCCCTTGCCATAGGTTCTCCACCAGCCTTTAACAATTCAGCTGGGATGCCACAAACACCTGCTGCTTTACCACTCTTCAGCTTGGAGATCGCCCCCCTGACTTCAGTCAGGAAGGGTGGATCCTCACTGATGGGTGGGTCTGGCAGAGGAATCTCAACATTACCCGCATCCATGTTAACTGTTGGTTGATCAACCTGATACAACTGCTCAAAATACTCAGCCCAACGCACACGCACCCCATCAGGATCTGAGGTTATCTGGCCACTTGCTGAGCGGATTGCAGTCGTCTGTGAGGAGGGCTTGGAGTTCAGCTTTCTCAGGGCTTGGTAGGCAGGACGAAGGTCATTTACTAAGAAATGGCTTTTGACCTCCTCTGCAAGATTACTGATAAACTGTTCCTTATCCCTTCTCAACACTGACCTAGTCCTGCGCACCAGAGAACGGTGCAATTTGCGATCCCCTGACAATCGAGCCGCACGACAAGCATCTGTGGATTCCAGTGTCTCTTTCAGTGGCACTTAAAGAACCTAAAAAGGGAGCCGAAATTTTTTTCTAGATAGAAGAGAGGTCAAAGGGGCATTTTTGAGAGGACTTATGGGGTAGCATTGAAAGAGTTAAAAGGGGCACATTGGAAATCCGGATGGATACCCTTGGAAGGCACGGAGAGGCACCATCGAAAAGCAATTTGGAAAAGTAGGAGTACTGCTGACAGGATTAAAGGGGCACCTTTGAAAGGATTAGAGGCATCAATTGGAGAACAGTAAGTACACTTTTTGAATGGCTAAAGGACATTACTTTCAGAGATGTTGGGCTTTTTTGGAAGGCTAATGGGCCGTGAGGTACTATTGGATTATAGGGCCAGATGGGACTTTTGGAAGGGCCTATAGGGCACCTATGGAAGGCCAGAAGCGGATCACTGGAAGGCCAGAAGAGGCACGAAGAAACTATTGGAAGAGCTGAAAGGAAATCTTTCACAGGGCCAAGGGGCACCTGTGGGAGGCACAAAGGAGCACCACTTCAAGTCTAGACGGAGCATCTTAGAAGGTAGGACGAACGCCTTTAGAACGCCAGGAAGGTCAGCAGGGGGATCTTATATATATATATATATATATATATATATATATATATATATATATATATATATGTATATATATGTATATATAGAGATTGATATGTATGTATGTATATGTATATATATGTATGTATATATATGTATGTATATATGTATGTATATATGTATATATATATATATATATATATATATATATATATATATGTATGTGTGTGTGTGTGTGTATAAATATATATGTATGTATAAAAGTGTGTATGTGTGTATGTATACAGTTTATACACACACACGCATATATCTATCTACAGATATGTATATATGCATACATGAAAAGGAGAAAACACACTACCGTGTTGATACTATGGTATAAAAACCCACACTGTAAAACTAGATTTAATTGAAAAAGAGACTACAGTTTCGGAATCCACCTGGATTCCATCTTCAGGTCTGAGGAGGTAAGGAAGAGGAGGGGGTATAAGACAGAGAGAGGAAAGGCAACGCGGAGACACGGGGCAGGTGAGGACAGACGAACGGAAACGAAGGGAGGTCAGATCAGGTCGGGAGAGAATGAACGACGCAGGAAGTCGATCTCTCCATCCAGGTATTGGGGGTCACAGATACGGAGGGCGCGGAGGAACAGCGAAGTGGCAACACCTCTCTTAACATGGAGGGGATGGTAAGAGAAGAAGTGTATGTACATACCACTATGCATGGGCTTCCTGTATATGGAGAAAGAAAAATGATCAGCAGAGCGATGTACCAAGGTGTCCAAGAAGGGGAGCTTGCTGTCAGCC
>NC_061833.1:21083782-21086282 GCF_019202785.1 Penaeus chinensis | reverse complement strand
TAGAATTACCCACCATTATCTTAGTTGCCTGCTACTGTCAGGTTTTACATACAAATTCTATTGTGACATGTCTTGCTCCCCTGGTTGTGAGGGAGGGCAGACTAGACAACTTGTCCCAGATGCCAAAGTGGGGTTCTGAATGGCCCGAACATCTCGTCCGCCTTCCCGACCTGGTGGACGAGGAGTTCCAAATGCAGCATTATGGCTCAAGGACCAGAGGCTCTCAGGTCTACCGTCCTCATTCCAGCCGGGTGGGATGTATGATGTGTTGGGAAATGAATATGAATTTTTTATGTGATGAGCAGGATATTGAACTTTTTCATGAATGAAAGTACTAGGAAGTTGCGGGAATGAATAAACAGGAAATTACAGAAGATATCAGTGTACGAAGACTTTATTTAGATCTCCCCATTGCGCATATAGGATCTTATTAACACACCCATTTTGGCCTTATAGTAGGGTAGACAAGCAGCATTTTTTATTCCTTGGGTGCTAGGAGGAAAGATATCAAGTGCAGTCCTCATCTCAATTGCCTAGTAACACACGGGGAAATACCAAGGTTTTGGTGAGCCATTACGGAAAGTATTCCATCACTTTTGCATTGCATTGATTGTTGAGATCATAGGTTGCTGATGGAGAGAAGAATGCAAACAAAATTATATGTACAATCTCTAGGTAATTCTTTACAGGGCGGATACATTCACCAGAGACCAAGTTCCATAACTCCTTGTCACAAACTTTATTCAACAATCTAAATTACCTGTAACTGGGTATGCCTGAAGGGGAGTGCCCCCTGAACTCCCCAGGAAGCATTGTCTTCACCACTGTATGCACGATAAGATGGGAGCCAAAACTCAGGAGCACTGAATGGATTTAGGCTGTGGATGGCAGTTCCCACAATCTTTTTCCTTTATTTGTGGCATTACCATTCGTGTCTGCTGATTTCTTGTGTATCATTCGCCATCTTTTTGTCTTCTACAGTAATATCTTCAAATTTCCCTTGCTTAGTGCGTACATACCATAAAGATTAATAAAGTTTTATTCTAAGTAAAAGTTGAGAAAGAAAATGGTACAATAGGAAACCCATTTTGTTGGTAAATGATTAGATCACACCTGCACATTTTGCCAAGCAAAGGCCAACAGATCTGTCATATGTATTCTGATGAGATGGAACTTTTAAATCTCCGTAGTCAAAGCCCCAAGTTGCCTGAATATATATGGTTAATTTTTGTTTGAAGGTCATATTGATTACTTGCCAATTTGATATTAATATGTTGGACTTCAGTAGACAATTTGAAGCCAAAATGTTGGATTTCAGATTCTAAGATTCCATCACATATTAATCCAGTTTCATGTGGTTTAAATGAAACATGGTCATCGTAATCGGGTAAAGAAATCTCATCATGAGAGAAAATAGAAGTCACTAAGGTAATTCTTTACAGCACAAACACACTCATCAGAGAATAGGTCCACAACTGTACATCACAAAATTTAGTAAATAATTTCAATTGCCTTGATTGGGCATATCCGAGGGGTGCCCCCCGTCAAACATTATCTTTACCTCAGTATGCATGGCAAGCTAGAGCTGAAACTCGGGAGCACCGAGTGGACTCTTTTTCCTTTATTTGTGGTGTTACTGTTTGCTTCTCCAGATTATTTCTTGTACCAACGACTGCAACTTGGCCCTCTACAAGCATAACATCTTTAATTTGCTCTAGTTCTAGCATCCATACCATAAAGGTTAATCATCACTGTAAAAGATTATGTACCAAAGAAGTTGCTCAAAAGAGTTGAAGTTATGTTGCATTTATATCAGCAATTAAAAAAAAAATGGTTGGGCCATATCAATTAACACAAAACCTAAACCTAGCCATTGCTGTGATCTCTGATACTGGCCAAGAAAAGAATGAGAGGAAAAGGAAGATCAAGCAAACCCTTGGCTTTATAAAGTTAAAAGAGCACTTCTCTGAATCAGTATGAGACCACAAAGATATCAAGATTGCAAAAGAAAAAGAAAATTATTGTCTCAAAGTGCAACAAGAGCCTCTCTCTAGGCTTCAATTCTTATATTTAGGAAGATAATTAGGAACATGAAAGAATTAATGACTTGCTAGGAGCAATTTTTATTGTAAATTTTATTGACTACTTTACCTTTTCAAAGAAGTTATTTGCTATTCATTGTTATCGTGGTTATGGAGATTATAAACTGGTAATCTTATAAATATTCATAAAAATGAATGTGTTCTCGTTTCAGGTTAGGTGGGCTGGTGGGCTGTCAAGAAGTGTGCAAGGTGTGGCATGTTCCCCCATCTCTTGTGAGGACCTCCCTGCGGTGACACGCGCCATCGTAATTAATTCCACGCACAGCTCCATCATCATCCTTTTGGGGTCGGATCACGCGACCAATTAGTTGCAATCATGTATCATCAACCTCCACCAAATGTCGATTCCTCTAGCAATGTTGAGGTGAGTGCTGTAGGTTTATGGTATTCATTGATTT
>NC_061833.1:21071282-21078782 GCF_019202785.1 Penaeus chinensis | reverse complement strand
GCCTAAGAATTGATTAGTGAATGCCCAAGAGCAAGACAGAATTTCATCTCGAAGGAGACACTGGAAGCCACAGATGCTTGTTGCGCGACTCAACTGTCAGGTGATCGTGAGCGCAGGAGTTTGGTACATCAAGCCCAATCACTGGCTTGTAGTGCTCTGGCACGCCGCCACGGCGTACAGCCGCACGCCACATTTCGGGGACATATATTTATTTATATATATATATATATATATATATATATATATATATATATATATATATATGTATATATGTATGTATATATACATTCACACTCACATGTATGCACATGGTTCCATTTCTCTCCTTGGTCATTGGCTGAATATGTGTCTATGTCTGTGTTTCTATCAGATTAAAACAGTATGTGCTACAGTATTTTTCGCTACTCTATCAGTGCATAGAAACCTATCTATTTACCCTCATTTGCATAATTGTTGTGTTAAAGGCTTACAGCAGTAAGTTGTTCAAATAATGTGTGGGTTAATCTTAAGAGCAAACTTATGTATACAGAAATTATGAAATAATCCACTTATCATTGGGGTGATTGGTGTCAATGTTTAACATTTCATATACTCAAATGCCATGTGCAGCACAAATAATGGCTTTTCTATGTGAATGTACATGTTAAACACTCATCATTCTCCTCCAATAAAGCACTGCTCAGAGCATTGAAAACCACAAAAGGCTTATTTATATTAATATCAGGTTTGAAACACGGGGTTAGGACTTTTTTGGTCTGGTGCTTGTAAAAGCTCGAATTGTCCCGGTTGGCACTACTTTTATGTGTATGGGGGCTCTTTGATAATTTTGAATTAAAAAAAATTTTGTTTTGTTTTGGATGTATTTTCAGTTTTGATTTGTAATGTTAGGGTACACAGATATTTTTAAAGCAAAAACTAATAGACCACTTTTCCCCAAAGCAAATGGATCTGGACAAAGCAAGAAGAAGGCAAAACATGCAGCTGCAAAGGCTGTCCTGGACATCATTATCCAGGGTGGTGCCGCAGGGGCTGGGGGACCCACCTCAGGCGGAGCTCCTGGAGCTCCACCAGAACTGTAAGTGTCTCTTTGCTCATTACTTCAGTATATAAGTTGTTTGAATTCCAGCTTCTCCATCTGACTTTAGCATTGCATGTGAAATATAAATTCTTGAAATTTTGCCAATTTTAAGGGATGGGGCTGTTAATGCTTCAGCAAAAAGAAATGAGATATTTCATGAAATTCAAGTTGTGCTTGTTCATCAGATGCCAAAGTTTACTTTTGTGAGGCATTAAAGTCTTACTGTTTACAGTTATATTTTCAGGGTAAATTTGCAAGATATGTAATGTTTTGTAAACTCATTTGCAGATCAACCCAGATTGTTTCCCCATATGATGATGGTATCCCAGGGAACCCAGTTGGGTCCTTGCAGGTAAGATGCAACTTTTATGTTTGTTGTGGAATGAATTAGAGGTCTTCTGGATGTATTCTACAAAAGACAGTAGTGACATGCATTAATTTAACCCATTAGATCCAGATGTTGAACTGCCAAAATATGGGCATTATGCATACTTCAGCAGCGTGTAGGCCAGGCACATGCGAACACTCATGCAGTGACAAGACTCCATGTCTCCCCTTTGCAATGTTATTTTCACTCTTTCTGCATAAGTGTCTTTAGCTTTTTTTCCCATTTTCCAGTATCTATATTTCTCATTTGATTTGCTTTATTCAGATGGTCATTGAGTATTTCCTTTGCACAGACTCCATATTATCTCTCTAGGTAGCCCATAACTCAGTGCAGTAATAATAGCAAAAAGTATTACTTAATTGTTTGTCATTTTTTATATTTTTTCCATAACATTCAGTTTTCTGTAATACAACATGCCCCCAGCCACAACAGGCAGGAATAGGATCCTGAAAATGGAATAGTGCTTTTCTGGAGCCAATGCTCTTCCAGTCATGTCTCATGGATGGTACATTACATACTCCTTTATTGCTGGAAAAAGCAAAGGACCCTTCTTAAATGCGCACTTTGTGAGTCATTCCCATCACCCTGGCCTTATGCCAAAATTCTCATGACAGCAAGTTCCCATCACAACGGACCTCAGCCAAATTTTCCCATGATTGCTTGTTCACATCACCTCCCCCTCAGGCCAAATTTTTTCGTGGTGTGATGGTCACAGCATCCATGTCGTAGGGGATAGTAAGTTGGGAAGTAAAATTTAATTCTAACTCATTCAATGAAGGATTATGTAATTCAGTTCTGTAGGTGATATATAATCTCAAAATTAGGTGTAGTCTTATCTCAATCTAGTACTAGATTTGAGTAAGGTATTACACCCTTTCTGCCAGGCTTAGGCACCCAATCTGGAGAACGATGTTAGCCAGAGTTTAAACATTCTTTGCTTAAAACGTGCTTATTTCTGTGGCTGTATCAAAGGTTTGTTAAATATTATAATCTCTCCTCTCCTCTTTCCTCTCTCTCTCCTCTCTCCTTTCTCTCCTCTCCTCTCTCCTTTCTCTCCTCTCCTCTCTCCTTTCTCTCCTCTCCTCTCTCCTTTCTCTCCTCTCCTCTCTCCTTTCTCTCCTCTCCTCTCTCCTTTCTCTCCTCTCCTCTCTCCTTTCTCTCTTCTCCTCTCTCCTTTCTCTCTTCTCCTCTCTGCTTTCTCTCCTCTCCTCTCCTCTCTCCTCTCTCCTTTCTCTCCTCTCCTCTCTCCTTTCTCTCCTCTCCTCTCTCCTTTCTCTCCTTTCTCTCCTTTCTCTCCTCTCCACTCTCCTTTCCTCTCCTCTCCACTCTCCTTTCCTCTCCTCTCCTCTCCTCTCCTCTCCTCTCTCCTCTCTTCCTCTCCTCTCCTCTCCTCTCCTCTCCTCTCTCTTTCCTCTCCTCTCTCCTTTCCTCTCCTCTCTCCTTTCCTCTCTCCTCTTCTCTCCTCTTCTCTTTCTCTTTCTTTCTTTTTCTCTTTCTCTTTCTCTTCTCCCTTCTTTTCTCCCTCCCCTCTCCCTTTCTCTTTCTCTTTCTCTTCTCCCTTCTTTTCTCCCTCCCCCTCTCCCTTTCTCTTTCTCTTTCTCTTTACACATTACTCTGCCAACATAGTAATGTGTAAGAAATTTCACTCTCACTATGTCAAAAGAAAAAAAAGAATCATCATTAGTTCAGTTGCAATATTGTGCTTAGTGAGCTGCACCTGCACCTCCTGCTGCGTTTGAAATATACATGGAGGATTCCACTCCTTCAATTGATAGTGAATTAATCTCTTTTTGAGGCTGTGTTTTCATACTGGTACTTGATACAGTACTAATGTAGTAAGATTAAACGAAGTATGATATTGTTAGATGACAAATTTATTTTCCCACCAACAGGAGCTGTGCATGGCGCGTCGATGGCCCCCTCCCACATATGAGCTTACCTCAGAGGAGGGCTTCCCTCATGAGCGAACTTTCTCCATTGCATGCACCATTGGTAACACCAGAGAAATTGGTGAGTAAATTTGTTCTTGTGTCATATTTAAGGAGTAGAGAATATGCAAACATACTACAGATTGTAAAGTAAATAAATGTCTTTCATCTTGCAGTGTAGCTATATGAAAAAATATTCACATTTTGAAGCGAAGGTTAGATATTGTTGGTCTTTTTGTTCTTAACCCATTGGGACTTATTGTTTCATGGCAATCATATCGCTAAGAATCGGGGCATTAGGTTCACATGAGTGGCCACTCTGCTGTGTGGCTGCTTGTAGGCCGGGTGAACATATGTGCACAGTGGCAAGACTCCTATTTGCCAAGTTTTATACTCTTTTTACACATGAGCGTGTTTAGCTTTTTGGCCATTTTCCAATGTCCATTTCTGCATTTGAATTGCATTATCCAGATGGTAATAGTTTTTTTTCTTTGCGCAGACTCCAGTCATCTTTCTAGGTAGTCTGCAACTCAATGCAAGAAAAATAAAACTATGTAACACTACATATATTTTTTTTAAGTAATATTCAATTTTCTGTAATACAACCTGCGTCGCTGCTCACAGTGCCAGAAATATGATGCTGTGTATGGAAATGGCGTCGTCCATGGAGCCAGCGCTCTTCCAGTCTCCACTCATGGACATTTTATTCCACACTCATACATCGGTGGGAATAATGCAAAATCGCCAAATGAGTAAAATAAACTTCCCAGTAGGTTAGTGCATTTGTGGCGAGTCTTTTCCATCACCTGGCCTTCAGCCACAATGCTTATGATGGCAGGTTTGCGTCACCCGGCCTACAGCCAGATTTTCCTGTGACGGCATGTTCACGTCACCTGCCCCTTGACCCAGATTTTTTCATGATGTGATGGTCATGTCACCTGGAGCATTGTAAAATGGTTTTCTCCCCTTCTTGTTTACAGGTACTGGGAAGAGTAAGAAACTAGCAAAGCGGCAAGCGGCCTACAAGATGACACAGCTGCTGAAGGACCAACCAGTGGAGGCACCTCAAGTCAATGTCTTGGCCGATGATGACGATGAGGTATGAAATGCTTTGAGCTCTCTCATTTGCAATCATTTTGCATGTTGCATGGGACATTGTGATTCGTGGAGTGGGAGTGTGAATGAAACTGATGTTGAGTTGTGTTGAAAATATCTGGTAATATAGCTTGTGGAGGTGGTAGTTTTTTATGCTTTTAAGGAGTGTTATTTTCCAGTGTGTTCTAGTTAACCTACTGGTTGCAGATGGCATGATATGCATATCATGTTCACTGTATGAAAGTTTATTGTGTTTACACATAGGTGGCCCCACTAATACTCAGTCCCTAAGGAGTCAACCATTAGTCTTACTGGTCTCTTTCACCTGTTTACCCTGCTCCTTGACTTTGAGAAAGATTAACTGTTATCATTAATTATTATTATAGTAATAACATTATGGTAACTATAATGTCAATAATGATAATAACAGCATCAGTATTAAAATTATTAGGGAGAAAAAATCCTACAAATTCAAGGAATTGGGAAATCAGGTATGGTCACTTGGGTCTTCCAATGGACTCTTTGGTGGTTGAGTGCTTGTGGAGTCATCATTGTGCAGCAGAATTCACAAAAAGTAGCAGTGAACAGTACATGTTACTGTAACCAGTAGCTAATGGAAGGTAGTCAGTTGATGAAGGGGAGTAGCAGATGCTTTTTAGATTTGTATAGGAGTTTTAGAAGTCACGGAATGAGGATCAGTTTGGAAACGAAGATTGATTGTAGAAGATAAGTTATTCAAAAAAATTGAACGAAAACTTACTTTTAACACATTGTCAAGTTAAGAATGTGGTACTTTCAAGTGATTACAAGTTCATAATCTTACTGACTTGGCCAACTTGAAATTTAGTAACAAATCCCTCAATCAGAAGATTCTGTTACAAGTTAATTGGTGATTTTTTAATTGCTGCATGATTATCATCAGCAGCATCATATTCTTCAGTCGTTATTATTATCGTTTTTATTGTTATTGTTGTTATTACTATTTTTATTTGTATTATTATTATAATTATTATTATTATTATTATTATTATTATTTTTATTATTTTTATTATTATTATTATTATTATTATTATTATTATTATTATTATTATTATTATTATTACTATTACTATTGTTAATATTTCCTCCTCCTCCTCTTTTTCTTTTTCTTTTCTTTTCTTTTCTTTTCTTTTCTTTTCTTTTCTTTTCTTTTCTTTTCTTTTCTTTTCTTTTCTTTTCTTTTCTTTTCTTTTCTTTTCTTTTCTTTTCTTTTCTTTTCTTTTCTTTTCTTTTCTTTTCTTTTCTTTTCTTTTCTTTTCTTTTCTTTTCTTTTCTTTTCTTTTCTTTTCTTTTCTTTTCTTTTCTTTTCTTTTCTTTTCTTTTCTTTTCTTTTCTTTTCTTTTCTTTTCTTTTCTTTTCTTTTCTTTTCTTTTCTTTTCTTTTCTTTTCTTTTCTTTTCTTTTCTTTTCTTTTCTTTTCTTTTCTTTTCTTTTCTTTCCTCTCCTTTCCTTTCCTTTCCTTTCCTTTCCTTTCCTTTCCTTTCCTTTCTTCACAAATTTGATTGCTCCAGTTTTGGATTTCTTTCTTTCTTTCCCTCTTTTTTTCCTTCACTTTAGTCACATTTTAATTAATCCATTATTGCCAGTTAGCTTGTTTCTTTTTTTTTTTTTTTTTTATCTTTTTCTTTCTTTCTTTTTCTTTTTTATTTCTTTTTTTTCTCTTTTCTTTCTTTCTTTCTTTTTGTCTTTCCTTCCTCCCCTCCTTCCTTCCTTCCTTCCTTCCTTCCTTCCTTCTTCCCTTCCTCCCTATCTATCTATCTATCTATCTATTTCTCCTTTCTCCTTTCTTCTTCGTGAATAAAATAATTAATAAATTAATTTGTTCACTTCAGGCAAAATGATATATGTTTAATATTATTACTTTCATTTAATTTTATTACTACTACTACTATATTTGTTTATTTATTTTATATATATTATTTTATGGGAGAAGTTGGATTTTATTTTTATATGCTTGCTTATTTATATGTAAAGTTTATTTTCAGTGATTTTTAGATTTGTAAAAGCATTACACTGTATACTTTCCTATATTAATTTCCCAATTTGTGGATTTTCATGTGGGTAAGCTTGTATTTTGAAATGTTAAAAGAAGTGTTTGATGATTGTGAGGAAAAAAGTATATGTTGTGTATTTGTCTTTGCCTTTTATCATGCTAGGGACAGACATTCAGGTTTCTTGGCTCTTTAAAGGATGATAATGTGTCCCATTTTTATCTAGCAAAAAATTTTAGTTTGATAGGCTGCAATACACAAAAAGAAATGGAATCGGTCAGAGGATTTGCTCTTGGAAGTACACCTGGATATTGAACCAAGGTTGCACTCATGCAAAACACAAGGAGCTTTGATGAAGTCACAGCAGGTAGCTTAATATTTCATGCGAGTGTTTTGTGGATGACAATACAGTTGCTCCAGCAGTGGACAAAGAAGCTAATGGCGTCAATAATTCATCTAAACAGGCAGAATGAGGGAAGAGAGTGACTGGCTAAATAATTAAATATGGGAAAGAAACAAACAAAGAAAATGATAATTAGAGAGCATTAATGAATGATTGAGAGAGACTGAGTGAATGAATGAGAGAGAGAACATAGAAAATATTGCCTAATGTTGCTTGACCCAATGCTGTAGGAAAAATGTTCACTGTAGAATTGCCTTGTGAAATTTATCTACACATACATAGCTCCACAAGCGCAGTGTGTGCCTTCACCTGATTTTTCCCTTCCTTGAGTTTTCTTTTTTTCTAAAGCTATTAATATTGATGCTGTTATTATTATTATTGACATTATAATTATTACAGCATTAGTAATGATACTAAAGGAATAGAAAATCAAATATTTCTAAAGATTGGGGAAAAGCTTAACAGGTGAAATAGGTCAGACTAGTGATTGACTTATTGGTGACTAAGCACTTGTGGAGCCATGTATGTGTGTGTGTAAATATAATTAATAAACTGATCTCACCCTGGGCATGGCAGTGA
>NC_061833.1:21056282-21061282 GCF_019202785.1 Penaeus chinensis | reverse complement strand
AATAATCCTGCTTTGGATAAAGTTCTGATAATCTTAGTGCTTGCTAATGAAGCCTAGTTTCTCAATCTCAGTAAAAAAAGAAAAAAAAAGAAAAAGAATTTGGCACTTCCTCTCATTTTGCTTTTAAATATCATGAGTATTGTTTACACATATTTGGCCACTTGAGTAGCAAAATGTAGTGTCATGTTGCAAGTATGAAAGACATTTTGGTTGATTTAACTTAGTTTTGCGGTAAACCCTCCACTGGCACAAGGACCAGCTGAGTGGGAGATTTACCTCTGGGGCAGCAAGAATTTATCAGAAATCTTCAGCATGGAACTATGTTGTTGCTGTTCTTAGATTTTGATCTGTTAACCTGTAACAAGGCTGAAGGTATTTGGGCATCTCATGATAAAGATCAGTTTGGTCTAGGGTTCGATATCTGTAGCAGTATATAACTACTGACAAGTGCGAACGTGTTTCGTACCTCTCCTGGTAATTGTAGAAGTAGTGAATGCCAGTTGATATGCACACATGCACGTTCATGGCGTACAAATACACAGTTGTGCATGTATACACTTAGTTACATATAATGTGTATATGCATATATATATATATATATATATATATATATATAATATAATATATTGATGTGTGTGTATATATAGGTGTGGGAATATATGTGTATATACATAATATATATAGGTGTGGGAATATATGTGTATATATATAATATATACACCTGTACATCTATAATATATACACCTGTACATCTATAATATATACACCTGTATATGTAAAATATATATCTGTGTGTATATATATATATATATATGATATGTATATATATTTATATATATATAATGTATATCCATATGTATAATACATACATATGTATATGTATATATCTATATGTAATATATATAACTATATATATATATATATATATATATATATATGATATGTACAAATATCTAATAATATATACAGATATATAATGATATATACAGATATCTAATAATATATACAAATATATAGTAATATATACAAATGTATAATAATATACAAATATATAGTAATATATACAAATGTATAATAATATACAAATATGTGATAATATATTACTATTGTATATATATATATGTATTATATCTATATTATTTATTATATATATTTATATATAAATATATTTGATATATATTTTATATATATTATATATATTGTTTATATATATTATGTATATATTATGTATATATATATATTTTATATAGATAAATAAGATGTGTGTGTATGTGTGTGTGTATATATATATATATATATATATATATATATATATATATATATAAATATATATATATTTAGATATATATTTAGATATATATATGTATGTATATATATGTATGTATATATAAATTATATATATATGTATATAATATATATAATATATATAATATATATATATATATATATAATATGTATATATATAATATATATATATATATATATATATATATATATATATATATATGCACTTGTACATTAAAATGGTTCACAAGATATATATATAATAATTGTAACTTTAAAAAGTGGGTGTAGACTTCTAAAGATAACTTTTATGTTAGTACCTAATTTCCTGTGGAATGTTATGGGCAATAAGACTTGTGCACTCTTACAAGGGTGATTTGTACTGTTCATATTTGTTGTTCATTATGATGGTTGGCATATTTTTTGTATACATTTTAAATTATATGGCCTTGGTCATTTTCTTTATTGTAGTTAAATCTTCAATACATGCATAGATAAAGTTATAGATTAAAATTGAGACTTGATTAAGTCTTAAAGAAAAAAAAAAGTTTTATGCCTGAATACGAAGATGGATTCTTCCCTGCACCATGTCAGATTGCCCAGAAGTTGGCGGCTCGGTACTCTGGGCTGAAGGATTCAAAGGTGTTGTCCCTCACCACCAGTGACTCGCGGAAGGTGAGTCACTTCCACAAGAACCTAAAGCAGTCTCCCGGCAAGAAGCTGCACGAGCTACAGGTGAGACACTAGCCAACTGCAGACCTCTATGGTGCAGGGCAAGGGCCTGCTCTGCCAATATGTGTAGTACATTGCAGTATGGGCCTTTTTGTGTGTACAGTCTTTGCAGGAGATTTTTTTGTGCTGCAAGGTATTAGGTGGTTGGGAGTCATTGTACAGGTAGGTCACATCTTTGTGGAGAGGAAAAATACTTGTAGGGAAGTTAATTACTTTTTCCACCTTGTTGCTTGGTCTTCACAGAAAATATTGTAGCATTATTCTGTCTAGTATGTTCATGCATATTATATTTGAATTTACTGTTGAGGCAGAATTACTGTGATGGAATCAGTGTCAAGTTAGAATTACATCTTCAGTATTTTCTGTAGGGAAGGGCCCTTCCAGCATGGACAAAATTAGATTAGCATGTATGTTGATACCTAATCATAAATAGGTGTATAAAACAAACACACACACACACACACACACACACACACACACACACACACACACACACACACACACACACACACACACACACACACACACACACACACACACACACACACAAATACAAATACACATGCAGACGCACACACACACACACACACACACACACACACACACACACACACACACACACACACACACACACACACACACACACACACACACACACACACACAAATACACATGCAGACGCACACAGACACGCACATGCACGCAGACACAGACACGCACTAACATAACTTTTTATAGGCATGTGTGTGTATGGAGTATGATTCAGGTTATACAAATCCTCCTACTGTCATGCTGGTACACATGCACACAGTTACATACATGATCAGTCAGTTATGTTTTTAGAATACAAAGTACAGTCTCAGCCTTGTATTGTGCCTGACACTGGTCTGCCAAGGTAAGTTGTATTTAGCATGATTTTTATGGTGAGTTCTTCTTTTGCTCTGATAAATTAGGATAGTCAAAAATTCATTAGATGAATTCTTTCAAAGAAGAGTTTTTTTTATTTATTACTACTTTTTTTTTTGTTTATGTCATATATCCCATGGACTGGCCCTTTTAGGATATGTCTAGAGGTCATGATTTATACATTTATTCCATATGATGTTAGGGAAAAGGTTATAACCCAGACATGAGTAAGCACAAATGCATCTTCTTCCCCTGATGTGTTAGAATGAGTCATAGAGAGCCTGATTGCCTTCAGACTTTGTTACAAATTGAAAATTGTTTTAACATGTTTTTTTAAGTGTGAATTTCTTAACATCTTTATGTATTTAAAAGATGAAACGATTGTGAAATATGGCAGGCAAGGGCTAGGATTTTTTCATCAATTTCCACTGTTCGGAATGTGCTTGCTCAGGGTGGTCAGATTAGGCAAGAGAGACACAGTGCCAAGTTCTTGATATAACAGAAGATACAAACACAGTCTTGTCTCTCAATGAAACCTAATTTTCCCCATGGCATATTCATCTCTCCCATCTCATTGTTGCTGGAAGGGATAATGATCATTCTGTTTTTTTTTTTTTTTTTTTTTTTTAATCTTTATCTTTATCTTTATCTTTATCTTTGAGAATCGTTCATCCAATCGGCTTCACACTTCCCAAAGCTCTTTCTTGGGTCCTGATGACTTACCTTCATACTTAGTACTTTAAATATTTGAACTAGATGTTACTCATGTCCAGTGAATGAATAAGCTCTTGATTATTCTTGTTGCTGGTAATTATCATCATTAATTGTTTTCATTATAAAAGTTTTAATTATATTTCTTAAATGATTAGTTCATTTTGATAAATGTTGGTAATCTTAGATCCAACTCTTAACCAATGAGATGGACCTTGAGCTTTATTATTAAAAGGGAAATTTTTCAGAGTACCTTGGCATAAGTAATCGTGATGGTTTTGGTATCGTTGGATTCCTCTCACTCTCTAGTACACATATGTAGGAATTCAACTGTGGAACCCCCCCCCCCCCCCCAACACACACACACACACACACACACACACACACACACACACACACACACACACACACACACACACACACACACACACACACACACACACACACACACAACCCTCCACACACAACCCTCCACACTTGGCCCGTAAGTAGAGGAAGGTATGAAAGGTACTAGGGAAAATGTAGTGTTAAATATGAATAATATACATAGAATTAGTCACTATCAACCTGTGCCCAGGAAAGCAAAGAATCCATCATGTATTCAAAGTGGGAGAAAGCAACAGACAGACTCTGAATCAGGTGCTCCTGCTTGTCATTCGTGTGCATTAGACAATATAGTGACTAATTCTTTGTATATTCATATTTTACCCCGCAATTTCCCTGGTACCTTTCAGCCTTTCCCTGCTATATTAGAACCAAGAGTATCTCTAAAGGGAGAGTTCCACAGCATAATTGTGATGTATTTGGATTGTAAGAGTGAGAGGAGTCCATCAATACCTAAATCATGGTGATTGATTGTGCAAAGCTATTCTGAAAAATTACCATGAAACGTGGAGGGGAGCAGTAATAATTGCAAATGACCTTGGAAAACAAATGGTGTATTACAACAGAGAATACAGTACCTTAAATTTGTAAAACAAAACAGATGAAATTCTGAGGAAGAGGATAAAATCTAAAACCTGTTTCCATCTCTGTTTGCAATAGGATTTTTGTAGAGCATCTGTAAGGTCAAGTTGAATATAAGAGAAACATTCGTCTTTGTTGACATGGCATGTGTGTCTAAATCATCACATAAAAAAAAGAAATGGAAAAGTCTAATAGTCTCTATTTACTTTCTATTTACCTATTTACTTGTTTTTGTGTGTGGGTGGGATATAGGTGTAGGTGTACATACATGTGCACACAAACAAATACACACATACCTACATATAATGAGTATGCATATATGAGGAATGTACAGTACTGATGATAAGTATGCGAGATGCCACATTCTTTAGCCAAATAAAGATCAGGCTTGTGCAAGAATT
>NC_061833.1:21016282-21051282 GCF_019202785.1 Penaeus chinensis | reverse complement strand
TCATGAATATCAGTGTTACTATTTTAAGTGGTATCAATATGCATATTCTACAGAAAAATACTTTATTTTATTCATCACTATATATAGTAACCTTATTCTCCAGACAATCTCGCTGAGCAACGTGAACCTTAACTTTGTCCAGATGCTCCAAGACATTGCCCAAGAAGCTAACTTTGTTGTCACATATGTTGACATTGAGGAACTGTCTGTCTCGGGTAAGTTCTATGTGTCTCATTAAAAAACGAATGAAATAGTTTGACAGAAAAAGTCTAAGGTGGCTTGTTTGAACAAAACTTTAGTACATGATTATTTTGGGTAAATGGATACATTTCTATTTTAGCATAGTAATAATTTATTTTTCCTCCATGTTATGCAGGCCAGCATCAGTGTTTGGTCCAGCTATCAACTCTGCCAGTTGCTGTCTGCTATGGCACGGGAGCCAATGTGAAGGAGGCACAGTCTGCTGCTGCTCACAATGCCCTGGAATACCTAAGGATTATGACCAATAAATAAACTTTGTGTTAGGGAGAAGGGGGTCATTTGATGGAAGGTACAGGTATGGAGGGAGCCTTTTTTAAATTTCACGACAAGAAGTAAAACCTGGTGTTGAGTATTCCCTTGTGCAATCAGTGACTCACCAGTTGTGGACTCAAGCTGGAGTTGACTGTGGTAACTGGTGGAGAATTCAACACCCTGTAGAATATTTACCTAACCCCCCCCAAAAAAACAACAGAAAAAAAATTGCAGCACAGATGTGTTGCAAACCAAAAAAATGAAAAAAGTCGTTCTGGAAAGGATGACAAAAAAAGTTGCCTTTGGGTTTTCAGGAGGTAACGAAAAAAAATTAGGAACTCGGACCAGAATGAAGCAAGATGTCTGTGGTACCTGTGGTCAACATGCAGGAATTGGTTATTCGGGCAGAGGGAGAGGTCTGTACAGTTCATCTCTGTACCAAAGATCATGGGCGTTGTGAATGTAATTTAATAACTGCTAAGTAGAGATCAGTCTTTTGACTTACCCAAACTCATGAGAGACAATTTAATTTCCTTAATGCTGTGGTATATAACCTTTTGTTTTGGATATTGAAGGTACACTGCTGTTTGTGCCTTGAGCCATTCACAAGGTTCCCATCATCTCCTCTCCCTGCCTGACTCAAAAATATCATTTTGACCCCACAGATATCCTGATCTGAGTTTGCTCTCGTTGTGTGCATCTGCTATACTTTGCATAGAAATAGTGAAGTGTTACAGAAGAGCACACGCTGGCTGACTTGGCCTCCATGTTGCAGGTTATGTGAATGGTGTAAAGGTAGTCAAAATAGTACCTGACATTCTTACCTCTAGTACAATTACTGTAGGCCATTTGTTGTTTCAGAAAATTAGGTTTGCGTATCGAAGGACACCGCACCATCAATGCAAAGATGGAGTAAAAGTCAACCAGTGCGTGGCCTCCTGACATTAAATGTACCGTAGTCATGGTCCAGGTCCAGGTGTAGGTGTCAGTTGTGGAGTACGTTGCCAGGGTGGACTCTGGATAGACATTCATCACCACTTACCATTTCCACGATTTATCTGCTCTTATTGTCTTTTAGTAAAAAAGAACAAAAAATTAAAGTAAAAAAACAACAGGATGAAAAATCAGCATGTAATTTGAAATGTGCAAATATGCTCTGTTTAATTACAGCATAGTTGTGCATGTCAGTAGGTATTAAGCTTCATTAAGGTGTTCCAACCCTTGCAAATTACTCCATTCTGCAACTTAATAATGCTTTACCCAATAAGCTGTTACGTACATTAATTCTCTTATCTAATGGGCATTCATTAATTAAATGCAAAGTATAGATACTGGATGATTGCTGGCTGTAGAGATGGGCCTCCTTGGGTCAAGAAAGGTCACCTGATGAATTGGCTTGCCAATCATGTCTCAGAGAGAGTGATTACTTGGAGCTGTAGTGACACACACTGTGCCAAAAAACCTTCCTGTTTTCACTTTTAAAACTAAAAAAGATCATCAAAACATAGCAAGTAGAACAAATATGTTTAGCAGAGGAATGTCTGAGAAAGAAACCATCATTTGATCTGAGCATGCATTCCCCATCAATTATTGAAAAAGAACCCAAGGATGGCTAAAGCCCACACAATAATAGTCAGTGAGGTTGAACTTTTTTGTTACTCCGAAGCTGATGTTAACGTGGTGTGGGCTAGGGACAGAAGCCCATTGTACGCATGAGATAGCACTCAGGAAGATGAACAAAGTCACAGTCATATCTTGAAAAAAAATAATTATTAATAATTCCAATCCAAATTTGCAGTAACTGAACATAGGAATCACCGCTCTCTTGTATTCAGTTAGAACAAGCAAATTTGGAGCTGTGTACATGTCATCTGTCTGTGTGCTGTTGGTTTTTGTTCACCAGCAGCCTATGTGGTCTCTACCAAGTTGGGTCGTTGCATTGCTTTCTAAGCAGAGATACCAGTTTAACAAGCAGAAGAAATGAGTTGTGTTAGAGAGAATTGTGTTCCAGTTTTGTGTGACCAACAGAAAAGCTAATTCCATCTGTCATATTAATCTGCTGGCAAGATTGGTCTAATGTAGTGTAGTATTTTGTACTTGGTCAAGGAAAAGTTGGTTTGATGAATTTGAAGTTTGAAGTTTGAAAGGGTGTCACCTTGTACAGTGGATGTAGACATGCCAAATGATAGCTCATCATGTGGATTCAATGAGCTATGCAGTTTATAAATGTTTCATGAGGAATGAAGGTTCTTGGTATGCTGGACGTCAAGGATTATTCTTTGCATTATAATTTACAAGTATGGACAAGTTCTTGAAAAGGAATGAGTGAGTGCTTAAAACGTCTTGGGATGGATTGGCTGTAGGTAATCTGATGGCGACCACATGGTGCTGTTGGTATTTTCAGAAACTGTATCACTCCAAACAACTGGTAAGTTCTTAAGACAGAACTCCCAAGGATAGTGTCACCTCTGTTTGGGTGTTACACATGTTTTGAGTAACTGGTCTTTTCAATCCAGTTTTTAAGAGATTGTGCAGCTCAAATAGTTCTTGTCTATTGTCATTATTGTGTAAGAAAAATTTCTTAGTATCATGGAATGCATGGAGCTCATTCAAGCATGTTGTAATTTTTAATGAGTTCAGTATGTCCCTGATATAAGAGAATTGCCATTTTTGTGAAAATCTCTTTATAATGTATTGCAAGTGCTATTTGAGAAGATACAACTTACTGTTAGTAACCATCAGAATCTGGATTTCATAAGGGCACATACAACTTTTTTTTTATATATATTTTTTATTTATTTATTTATTTTTTTCATGACAAAGACAGGTCTTCTACTACATCAGTGTTGTTTCCACCGTGACTTACTTGTTCAGGGACTGACTTCTGCAAAATACTCAAGAATATGTATTAGCATGTAATTTGCGCACTGTATGCATGTATTTTTCTTGAATAAATTGCAGCACTCAGTCCCTACATGTGACTATGGCTGTAACTTACACAATGTGGTATTTGCATCAAGCCCTATGTGTACAATCTCCAGTTCATGTTAAAGTTTAAAAAAAAAAAAGAAAAAGAATAATGTAATGAGTTGAATATTACAAGTCCAAACTTAGTTAACAGGACACATAGATATAGTATAACTTAGAAAAATTAATATGATGCTTTTTGTCTATTTCTCATCCCTCCCCACCTAAATAATAATTATAAGTTGAATATTATCTATGTGATCTGCTAACAATTTCTATTTATTATGTTCTACAGTTATGCACTAAGTGAATTCAGACAAATTGAACTTTGCCTTTTATTTACCTTCTACAAGTTAATTGTTTCAGATTTGCAGGGTCTGTATTGCATAAGATTGAGGAAGATGAAGAAAAGGCTCTTAATTTCTCAATACTGAAAAATGAAATAAAAATATTTGTTCTTCACTTAATTTCAGTCAATGTTTTATAATGATTATGATTTATAATATTTAATTACTATTATTATCTATTATTATTATTTGTTTTATTATCATCATTTGTTGTTGTTGTTGTTGTTATTGCTGCTGCTGCTGCTGCTGCTCATGAAGTATGGGATCACCCAAGTCTTGGCATTTCCTTATTTAGAATTGCGGTATGGAAGCTACTCCATAGAACTATTGTTTCATTATATGAAACGGAAGTAGATTTAGATTTACTTCAATTCACTTTGGCATACAAGTTATGCTACAAACATTTTAGGAGCCAGAAAATGCTGAAGTGGTGCACACTTACAAATTTTGATTTAAGAATTTTAAATTCTCACAACTGTATGCTGCAAGTACTAGGCCAAGTTTTGTTTTATAAATATGTTTTATCTTTTATATATATAGAACAAAGGAAATTGAGTTACACAAGTTAAAAAGAATGCATAGTGTTTTTTTTTTTTTTTTTTCTTTTTTTCAAATATATAGAATTATTAATTGTAAAGTACTGAATATTCAGTAGAAGGAAACAAAAAATCTAAATTTGGTTATACAGGAAGCCTCTGTATCCCTTAAATATATTAGGTACAACTGTTATCTTTGTATCAGGGTACAAGGGATAAGACTTTTTTGCTAGATTCTCAGATTTTAGAGCTTTTCAGTTAACCCCCATCCCTTGCCTGTTGTTGTCTGGGGGGGGGGGGGGGGGGGCTTAGGAGATGGAGACTGAGGGCCAAGGTAGGGGATCTCACTACCTTGGTCCTTAGCCCTTGCCTCAGCTCATTTTGCATAGTCTTTTCTTCTCTCATTTTCTTTTTCTTCATAACTCATTTTTGCCACAAGACTTTTATCATGGCTCCAATAACCCCTTCTCGATGCTTACTGTCTGCTTATTGTCAACTTGATCCATTCTGAATCATCCAATTTTTTACTCAACCTTCAGAATATGTCCCTTCTCAATCCATCTCCTCCACCTACACATTTTCTTCATTTTGTGCACCCTCTTCTTGTATTACTACTCTTCATCCTTTTTGTTCTCCTCCTCTCCCTCTCCCCCCCTTCCTCCTGTCCTCATCTTTCTACAACTTATACCTTTTAACCCACTGGATCCAGTTGCCTCACGGCTTTCATGTAGCTCAAAATCTGGGTATCAGGCTTGCTTGAGTGGTGATGATTCCTGGGTTTGTTATTTTAATTTTTTTTCTCTTTCTTTCTTTTCTTCTTTACCCAGGTCTATATTTGTCATTTGATATGCTGTGTCAAGCCTTGCACAGACTCCATATCATCTCTGTAGATAGTCTAACTCTTGTGCAAGACCATTAACAATATTTGTGTAAATTTTTCAAATATTTTTGTAATCAATTTTCTTGTCATGACAGGCAGGAATAAGATCCTGAGCATGGAAACAACGTCCTCCCAGAAGCCAACGCTCTTCAAGCCATGGCTCATGGATGGTACATTCCACACTCGTTCACAGATCGAAATAATGCTAGAGCCCCTTCCTAGATGCCTACAGTGTCTTATAACAACATTCCACTTGTGGCAAGTCATTCCTGTCACCTCACCTTTAGCTGAAATTCTTCTGAAATTCTCATCAGCCTGACTGCCACCATTTGATCTGATCACCCACCCCCTGCCTTACCATTTGCTCCCCCACTTTTATTTTACTTTCATTACTATACTAACCTGTAGTACTGTGTAACTTTTGACATCTAACACACTTTGTTTAATCATTAACTCGTTTTTACCACAATACTTTAACACAGCGCTATATGATCTTTGATGTCTAGCACATTTATTTATCTTACCATTTAGTGGTCTTTACACAAAACGCACCTTTTCATTTTATGTATTTATTAACTTTTTCACTCTAACAACTCATTTTTGCACTGGAAAATTTGCAAACATTTAAATAGTAAGAAGAGCCCTTTTGACTGCCCGATCCCTCTTCTTTCTCTTCTTCCTGGATGTCTGTACATTTTCTAATGCCTCCGCAAACATTTGTGTCTCGGAGCGTTCCTCAATGCGATCTTTCATGTGACGTAACCCGGCAGCATTAAAGCCAATCATATCCTGTAATATACAAGGAGTGCTCAGATATATGGGTATGTATATATATTCTATGGTAAACCTCCTCCATATTTTAATACACTATTGTAGCAATAAAATTGCAGAACGCAGTTTTATCATAAACTACTGTGGACAAGAATAACCAGTATGCTAGAGGCAGCATATTGATTTAGAGTTCACTATATAACTGTATTAAAGATCAGATCACAATTCATAGAGGGGGGGGGGGTGTTAATTCTAAAAAATACCCATAAAAATATATGGTAATATTGGGCATATTCTCCCATAAACTTGCTTGATCAAAAGTATATCTCTTTTATCTGAGAAAAATGGAGTAAGTAAAACTACCTAATAATTATAACATCTTGCATATTTATCTATTAACCCAAGGGCGACGGGTCACGCCTATAGGCATCATAACAGCACCAAAGCGCTCCGAGGCAATGATTCGGCTTGATGTACCGAATTCACGTGGTTCGCCAGAGCGTAGAGTTTTTTTTTAGTTTTCTATACCCGTCGCCAATGGGTTAATTTTTATTGTGTATTAACTTGATGCTGATTTGGAGCTTCACACAGCCAGGTGCTGCAACCTATCAACCACTTCAAGGAAAAATCTTTTCCCCACCCTCTATGGATGCAGTATATACAATTAAAAAGCCTACTTTTAAGGGGCTGCAGCTCCTAATTCACTCCAGGAATGGCCAAACAAGAGAGCAACTGAAAAGCTTCATCCTAATGAGGGGTAGTGGCTATGTGGCTAAATATTAATTCCATATTGGACTTCCATTACTTTTTTTTGTAATGTCAGACATGGGCCTGTGTGTGGGGCTGACATCATAGAGAGGGAGACTAGGGAAGCTTATCAAGATGCCCATACTTTGGCAACTGTGGGGCACATGTCCACCTGGGAGACTAAGCTTGTCATCTGGGAATTGATTGATCAAGTAACACTACTAGTAATGAGTGATATATGCTCAGCACCCTGTACCTATATAGATTCTGCCCTTTTTGTGGACATGGCTCAAGTCTTGACCAACAAAGATGGGACTGACCTCATTACATAACCATAACAAATGGTTAAAATGTGTCTATTCCACATTTTTCACATGAAAGAAATATTTTTGCACAATTTTTGAACTATAATATAAATATAAGACAAAATTTGCAAAAAGCAGAATATATGTAGTCTGGCCTCAGTTTTCTTAAATAAAGAGATAAATTAAATTTTAGATAAAAAAATACGCCCAGAGTTAGTACAGAAAGAAGAAAAGGTTTAACTGTAGTATTATAGTGTCTCAACTCAATGATGAATGCAGTCCTTTGCACCAACCAAATAAAGATAAGATGCACTATGCACTTTACACTTCTTCCTTTCAACAGTTAATCTGGCCAAATTCTTTATGAAGTAGGGACAGGTTTCACTTTATCCACAAAACTATAGTTAAGTTGTTTCCATTTTTTTCACTTAAGAATTGGAAAGTCAAACAAGAGGCAACCCAACTATAATCTTTCTAAATAAAATGTAATTTTTATTGAATAATAAATATAACCAGATAAATTCCATCTCAGTGAAAAACTACATCTAGAGTTGGCAAAGAAAGAAGAAAAGGTATAGTACTATAGTGTATCAATTCAATGATGAATTCAGTCATTTGCACCAAATTAAGATAAGATGTACTTTGTATTGAAATTATTTATTGACATTCCACTTTTAACTACAAAATTTTATAGGGGTAGGGACTATTTTGTATCACCAAACTTTGAAATCTCCACCATGTAATATATATATATATATATATATATATATATATATATATATATATTACATGGTGGAGATTTCAAAGTTTGGTGATACAAAATAGTCCCTACCCCTATAAAATTTTGTAGTTAAAAGTGGAATGTCAATAAATAATTTCAATACAAAGTACATCTTATCTTAATTTGGTGCAAATGACTGAATTCATCATTGAATTGATACACTATAGTACTATACCTTTTCTTCTTTCTTTGCCAACTCTAGATGTAGTTTTTCACTGAGATGGAATTTATATATATATATATATATATATATATATATATATATATATATATATATATATATATATATATATATATATATATATATATATATATATATATATATATATATATATATATATATATATATATATATATATATATATATATATATATATATATATATATATATATATATATATATATATATATATATATATATATATATATATATATATATATATATATATATATATATATATATATATATATATATATATAAAAAAAAAGCAAAAACTGTTCTTCACATAAATTAATTGGACCATAAACAAAATAAATCTGTAAGAATAATAAGAAAAATCCAGTTTTCATAACATGTTCCATTTCCTACAAGATTTCTTATGATATCCAGAAAGTCACTAAATTGTAATCATTCCCTTTGGCACCCTAAAGAGTCACCTAAGAACTCGTTAGAAAAAGAGAGTTGAGGGGAGGCCTCCCTGCAAACTAATAACAAGATCACAAATTGAAAAAATAATACAGCAAGGAAACCAACAAGATATACAAGCATTAACACTAAAGGTGGTACAATCAAGGTGCTCATCTGAGGTCACCTAATTACTTGCATAAATCCTAAGGAAACTGAGATTGTTTATTCAAAGAAACTAATCTAGACACGGTTTACTTTACACTTCTAAAGATGAAATAATAAAATATATATTTTAGCCTCATGTCACTTGCCAGGCTGCCTAACAATAACTAGCTTTTGGAGTATATGACATAAGAAAATGCTAATTGAGAACAGTAAAAATGGTGTTTGGAAGGAAACTTTTTGGTTGGTAATACAATAAGTGAGCACTGTATACATACTGAACCTCCACAGACCCTGACTATGTGGAGAATTGCACTGCACAAATAAGAAAGAAGCTCTAAGTTCATATTTGACTAACAAAAAGAAAAGAAAAGAAAAACAAGCAACTACAAAGGACATACTATGTAAAACACAAACCTTAAATTCCTTGATCCTCTTGGGTAGAAGCTTAGCCAGAGACCTCACCATTGGAGCTGCCTTAGGTGAGGAGAGGAGCTGAGGTAGGTTGATCCTCACAGCCAACACCAGGATCCGGCTGGCTAATTCAATATCCCAACTGTTCTCCAAAAGGCCCTTGATAACCACCATTAACTCCAGAATGTTGTCTAATGGCAGCATGATAACAGCTTCTTCCAGCTCACTACAAGGAGGAACAAATTGGTGTTGTGAACAATAAACAGTGAGGAGTAATGCCAAACTAACTTAAGATTATACTGCAAGTAATTATAAAATTTGCTCAGCTTTTGAGGTCTTCCATAGAAAATAAAAGCAAGAACAGATATTTAAGCTCCCCATGTGTGATAATGAATTGCCTATGAGCATATGAATAATATCTGAATTATAATTGTCAGTTATAATATTCTGAAGTCAAAAAGTCTACATACATAGATATACACACACTCCAGTTATATACACGCCTAGCCAAGACTCCTCTTGAATGTTGAGAATTCATAGTCGCTGCTTTAACAATTTAAATCTTATAACCTTACTCCTTTACAAATAAAGCAAAAGTTTTTTTTAAACTGCATAATAATTACCTTATTACATCTTGAACAGTATTTAAAATATTTAATTTCCATAAAACATTTAGTTTTTAATAAATCATTATCCTTGAAAGAGAGAAAAAAGTTTCATATATATATATATATATATATATATATATATATATATATATATATATATATATATATATATATATATATATGGCAGTTTAACCTTAAAGTTGATCTTAATGTATTTTTTATGATGATTAATTAATCCAACAACAACTCTCACAGTGAGACCCTATCAGCTTATATGCAAGACATTTGTATTGTTGGTATACCCCCCAATTGGGCTGCCAGTCACATGCCTAACGGAAGGGTCCCTGGCAGCTGGCAGTTACTGCTACAGCACCCATCCAGTAATGGGGTGTTTTTTACATGGAGGTAACCATTGTTATGACATTTGTGAGGCCTATTCATTCCATTACCAGTGTATAATAACATATTTTTTTTCCATTGCTTACTATGTATAACAATATTCAGTGATATAAAGTTTTCTGTTTTTTACTACACTTAATACTTCATATCTGAATTGAAAGATCTTTCAAATGTATAGAACTGTATTCTGCTTCATAACTTTTACCTAAATCTTAAGAAAGTGGCACTATTGAAGGTCAGCACCTTTGAATTAGGCATATTTCATCAATCAAGACAATCAAAGAACATGAATGGGAAGGAGGGAAAAAACAAACTTACCTTGATTTAATCTTTCTGAGGACTTCCAAGACAAACCTAAGAGGGTCAGCAGTATTGTAAACGTATGTCATGAGTTGGTGGGGCGTGGCAGAGGGACCTGCTTCCACCTGCTCTCTATAGATCTCCAGTGCTTCTCTAATGGAATCAACCTGGCAAATGTTAAATTCAGAGGGAATGAGTAAGAGCAGTATCAAAGGTTTACAATCAAACATTCATTAAATTCTGAATCGCCATTCAAAAATAACATGAAATTTTCTCAAAATGAGAATGATATACATACAAGATCAAAAAGATGAAAGTGATTTTCCTACATGAATAAGATTATCCCTTCTCAAGTTCATTTTCATAAAATGGAAGACTTACTGCTCTCTCAGTCTCCTGTGTGGTGGTAGAAGGACGAACTGCTTGGGCTCCATCTTCTCCAGCAACAGCAGGTCTCTGGGATGCCAACATCCCACTCTCTTCCTCGTCCTTCAGGCGTTCTTCTTCACGCTCATCTTCAAGTACTAATGGCTCCTGTGTGCGCTGCCACAGGCGAATGGAGCGGTCCTGGCCACAGGTGGCCACCCAGGCACCCTTAGGGCACACTGCCAGGCAGCTGAAATGTAAATATTACATGATTACAATGCTGTTGATATGTTTTATCTGCACACACACCCACACACGCACCCCCCCCCCCCCCCCCGCACACACACACACACTCACTATCTATTTGCTAAAAAATATAATAATCCCAAGTTGTTCAAAAGAAACTTACCGAATGATCCCAACATGTCCCTGCAGTGTGATGATCCTCTGGAAATTATCTGCGTCCCACTGCTTTAGTGTGCCATCGTGGCCACACGAGAAGAACATGTGTGTGTTTGATATGAACTGGAGGTCCGTCACACCTCCCTGGTGGGCATTCTTCAGTAATCTGTGAAAAGTGAGTACTGTACTACTATCTACAAGGAATGACATGTTAACGTATGCCTTAATGAAGGAAAACTACTTGTTTCTGATTATTAATTCATCCAAAGATTATGAAGAAAACTGAAAACTATGTTCAGATGATTCCTTTTAAATTCTATTTGAATTTATAGTCATATAACAAAGCACCCATGACACTCCTGCTCAATCCAAAGAAAGCCTTAACATGCATACACAATATATCTGCACATTCCCAATCTCTTTATACAGAACAATGCTTCAAGTCTCACTTCCTCATGTCTCCAAAATCTGTTCCATATATACGAACACTTGAATCTTTACTGCCTGTTACTATCAATGTTGAATCTGTTGAAAAGTCCATGCAAGTTGAAGGGAGGGACTTGCCATACAGTTCATGGTACAACTGCAAAAGTGGGAGAACAGGCAACACATTAAATGCTGGAAATATTTTTATGATTTTTTTGTCTCATATCTGTAGTGGTTTTCACATGATATGGTAAAGCTCAACAATAATGTTGATTATTACCCTACAAAACAATCTACTCAAAAAATTCAAAACAATGATATATATTATGGATTTGAAAATACATATAAATCTGTCAAGATTTACAATCTTACATTGAGAGTTATACAAGTCACTATACTAATAATTAAATCTGTTGAAATTTGATTATTCAAAATACATAATGATTTGCATCACTGTTAAAGTCAAACCCAAATATAATAGATAATATCAATTCAGTAGTTATATAATGTCATCACATGTACTAAGAAAAAGAAAAAGAGAGAAAACACTAAGAATGAAAATCATACCAACCTTCAAAGTATCACTATAATAAAGTGTTTCTTTGTTATCAAGTGTTGCAACTGCTATGTAAAAACCATCACTGGCACACCGCACTGCAGTAACTTGATCTGCAACCTGAAAAAAGGAAAGAAAATCATACATGAAAATTATTTCAAAATACAACTTATTAGTCAGTTGTTCTCAAAAATTAATGTACAATATCCTGTCTTAATCTCTGCCACGATAATGCTTCTCAAAGAATGTATTTTTATTCTATTAATCATCACATTTTCTAACAGAAGCAAAAATCCACATGACAAAGAATTACTTACTTTGAGAGCCCGTTTGTCTTGAATGAAGCTCAGTCTCCTTGCTTGTGATTCACTTTCATCTTTTACTAATTCAAATTTCCAGAATTTGACCATTTTGTCACTGCCACCGGATAAAAATCCTCTCTGAAAAGTATAAATTTAAAAATACAAGTCTATTACAAAAGAAATATATTACTCAAATCACTGCATACATCCAATAATAAAAATAACTGTAAACCAGACCATAGTTGGAATGCACGCATGCTTTTGCTTTCAAATTATGTAATCTGCATAAACTCCTTGTTTATATCTATAATATTTCTTATGTCACGTAAGATAAACAAATTCATATTTCTGTCACAGTAAGTACACTAATTGTAAAATGTCAGCAAATGTTTGTGAACATTGAATTTTATGACTGATCAATTAACAACACTCACTGGCTAGTACATAAAATGTGCCACTTCAGACATCTGCCCTATTGTGTTGTTATTACAAGTCTATGTGTAAATGTAAACAGAGTACTGATACGGTACATCTTGTGCATTACTTCTATATGTGCCTAATGCAATATCAAGAGCATTAACCCTTTGACTTCAGCCTAGGGTTCCACAGCCTAGTGCTAATCTGAATACTGTTGTTGCTTTCTTGTTTAATTTTAAAAATGTTTGAAGGGCAATTTCAGATTTTTAAAATGTGGCTTTATGTACAAAAATAGTGATAGTAATTTTTGGTTTACGAATATCTTTTTATCCAGAGTAACTAGGGTTACTCACAGCATACCTTTAAAAAAAAATCAAAAGAATCAGGATGTCTGAAAACTTCTCTAGTACAAGAATTAATTAACTTATTTTACAAGAAGATGCATTGTGATTACATATATATCAGTAGTCTTTCTCATCAGCCTGTTACTCTGGATATAGATGACAACCATTCCTGGGTAAAACAGGCTTGAGAGTATACACCCATTCAGGGAGAACAGAAAAGTAAGCACATTATGCAACTTGGATTATTAAAATTTTCTAAAGACTAATGTACTAACCCCATCATGAGTAAGGGCCAGAGCCCAAACTCCTGTGTCGGTCTCATTCTCTGCTGGTTCATGAGCAACAATATCTTCAAGAATTTTTGCTGATCCCAAGTCAAACAGCTGCAGCCGACCAGAGCGTGTTCCAATGAGAGCATGGCGATCACCAGGAACAACAATCACTGAGAGCGCATAGTCACATGGTATTGTGGCTATGGCCTGCTTCTCAGACCTTCAAAAGTAGGGAAAGATGAGAAAGAAAAGAAGAACGAGTCAGAAATAAAAGGAAAAGGGAAAAAAACTTTTACAATCTGATATGAAAATATCAAAGTCTAAAAAAGCAGCATGTATAACCCATCAAGATTATTAACAACTTAAAACTAAATTAGGAAAAAAAGATATATTACCTATGCCACACTTTTAAAGAGTCACCGCTGGCTGTGACGATCTGATCGCTGATTGAATTGAAGGCCACAGCACGTATTTCAGTTCTGTGGCCTGGTAGATGCAAATGACTAATCTAGAATAAAAAGAGGAAAAACATTTTAAATAAAGAGAAATTGAAATAAAAAGACCAAGAATCCCAAATCTCTGCTATGAACTTTATTTTCTCATGCATATTCTATCTATTTTTCAGATAACAATCAAACAGCTCAAGGATGGCTGTTTGCATCAAACAGATTTTCCTCCCTATTAAGCAGCCATTACTATTGCTGGCAGCTGATCTCAGAAATGTCCTTAAGCTGTATTACTTAGCTGGCAACCAGGGGATATTAATGTATAGCATCCACAAGCTCTACCTTTATTCCCCATGACCTTTTTTTGCGCTCATATCACCTGTTTGTCTTTGGCACACAACTTCAACTTACAACTTAATTATTTATGGACCAATTTTTATGTTCTAAATGCATAATATGTGTGAGATAAAGTTTTCATGCCCAAGTTCTTAAGTTCCCAAATATATATTTTTAGACAAATAATTAGTAATGGTTCTCTAACAAAAACTATTCAATCTGATGTTTCCTTTAATAACTGCAAAGGAAACCATCATCCTCTTTCTAGATTTTTAACTTCCAATTTTTTACAATTGTATTAAAAATAATAAATAAATCTATATTTTAGTTTCAACCTTAGTGATCTTGACAAGATTTGCAGTATAATGGCATTTCATGGTCAGACATTTGGTATGAGAACCAATGGTATTTGTATAAAGAATATCTAAGTCACTCAGGCTAATCAACAATCATCCTTAATCAACTTAATATCATTATTTATTACTTTTATGATGACCAGTAATAATATCAACATTGTATTTTTATTTTCAAGGTTATTTTCATTAGCATAAAGACTACTATTAACATAATCATTCCAATTTTCACAGATAAAACTTATACTAATATCCTTAATTAGCTTACCACTTCTTGGTCTTTCTTCTCATCTGACTTATTCTTATCTGCCTTAGCATCAACTGAAGTGCCGAATATTGCCAAACTGTTATCTAGGTGAAGAGCCAGAACCTTAACACTTCCGTATCTATCTGAGGAAATGTCAACACCATACAATTTGTTCTGTGCTTTCACTGCAGGCAACTTCCCGATCTCATCCCCTAGCTGCGGCGCTTCATTATCTGTCATGGCAGTTCCAGCATCTCTGTTGTGTAAAGAAAAAAAAATGTTACCTTTGTAATATTCTTAAGAGATAAGGCTGCAATTCTTTGAAAAGTCAACAGTAAAGAGGGGGAGAGGGAGAGGGAGAGGGAGAGGGAGAGGGAGCGGGAGAGGGAGCGGGAGAGGGAGCGGGAGAGGGAGAGGAGAGGGAGAGAGAGAGAGAGAGAGAGAGAGAGAGAGAGAGAGAGAGAGAGAGAGAGAGAGAGAGAGAGAGAGAGAGAGAGAGAGAGAGAGAGAGAGAGAGAAGAGAGAAAGAGAGAAAGAGAGAAAGAGAGAAAGAGAGAAAGAGAGAAAGAGAGAAAGAGAGAAAGAGAGAAAGAGAGAAAGAGAGAAAGAGAGAAAGAGGGACAGAGACACAGAGACACAGAGACACAGAGAGAAAGAGGCAGATAGAGACAGACAGACAGACTGACAGAGCAGACAAACACACAGACAAACAGACAGACAGACAGAGAGAATTTGATTTGATGAATTTATCATGTCCAATGCACGACAAACAATTTAGAGAGCGAGAGAGACTAAATAAACAGAACAAAAGGGCACCTGAGAACAAAGAAAAGACAACGAACCTTGCTCTCTTCCTAGCCTTCTTGAGCCTGCTTGCCACCTTGGCACTGACCTCCTCCTCTGACAGAACATGGAATAGGTCCACAACCGCAGATTTGCCATAGCAAGCCACAATACGGCCATCAGTCTGCAGTCCACACACACGGTCTCCTCTGGACCGCAGTATGCTGCCTAGTCTTGTGATCTCTAAATTACTCTGTTAAGAGTCAAAATTGATAAAAACATAAGCTTGACTGGTTATACCCAGCTGATATATCATTCAACATTTTGTCTCCATAAATTCAGTTACTACTTAACCCCTTGGTGACGGGTGAAGAAAACTAAAAAAAAACTCTACGCTCTGGCTATCAATGACAACGCGCCGACTTTGAGCGCAGGGAGTTTGGTACATCAAGCCGAATCACCGCCTCGTAGTGCTTTGGCGCGCCACTGTGAAAACAGCGTACAGCCACACGCCACATTTTCAGCGGTTTGTTTTCACGTCTATAGACGTGACCCGTCGTTAAGGGGTTAAAAGATAAAATTACACAACACAAAAAAAGGAAAGTGGAAGTAAGACATTAGACAAAATGCTTACTTACAGCATCATCTTCTTCAGTGTCAGCTTCCTGCCCTTGAGTTTCCCCCTCTGTGTCAATACGGAACATTTTTGCTGGAGGCTCAAGAGTTTTCTCTTTGCTCTCATCATCTTCAAGAGAACAAGGTGTACATTATATACATTACATTTATATACTTTCACAGTTCATATAGCTACTTCACTGTTTCATTATTAAAGCAAGAGATAGTAGCAATATCTCACATTAGCACTAATATCACTGTAGCTATGTAACAATCTAAGATTAATGTAATAAATGTTAGCTTTAGCTTCTCACAACTGTATCAATAACTCATACCTGCCATTTCTTCAGGTTCCTTAAACCTCAGAGACCAGACTCGGAGCTCTGCATCACTACTTCCAGATATCAATCTTGTATCATCTTTTAGTAACACAAAATCCCAAACCTTCAGAAAGAAATACCAAGGCAAAATCAGATTCTAAGTTCAATGACCTGTTTACACAGTTTATCTGCATGAATACACATATATAGCATATATACAAAGATACATGTTCTCTGACTCTCATAACTTTCCTTAACTCATCTCTTTTCCTCCTATTACTAACATAGTATTCTATAAATATATTATCATCATGGGCTGTGTTACCTCTGCACGGTGTCCAGTCAGTGTCCTAAAACAATGGTTGGTGTCTAGGTCCCAGAATTTGATGAAGGAGTCCCTGCATGAAGACACAACTATGCTGCGATCCTTGAGGAACCGTAGCCGAGTGATCCTGCCCTGGTGCCCTTTTAGTCGTACGATTCCCCTCTCTGATACCTATTTGGATAAAAGGATTTAGATATGATTCCTTATTTTCTGCTGCTTAGATTTAATGGTTTCCATGGCAATTTTTTTTCACAGAGATACAGGAAATGTGAAGAAAAACATAGAACATACTGCTGCAAGTAAAACAAAAGTCAGTAAATACTAATGCTATTTTAATACTGGCCTACTGTTCACTAATACTCACAACATCCCAGACAACAATCTCTCCATCTTGGCTTCCAGATGCAACTCGCATGCCTTGATCATCCCAGGCTAGTGTTGTAACAGCTCCTCTGTGGCCTGAAGACATTATTATGTTGTAAGAATTCTATAAGCTTAGAGCACAATCAATATTTGACTGAGTGAATAAACTGAATATCAAGTAGCAGTCACACAGCAGTCAAAAAATACTGAGACAAATTACCAGCAAACTTGAGTGATGTTCCAGTCCTGATATCAAATAAGACAACAGATCCATCTGTGTATCCAACTGCAAGATGTGTGTTGTCAAGAGAGCCAGTTGCTGGGGGGCGTGCCTCCAGCGACGTAACTTGCCCTTCAATATCTGCACTTAGTGTCAGGACCTGCAAAAATTGAATGGCTTTACTATGATTCTCTGGGCTACATTTTTTTACAGTAACTCTAACCAGATTCTAAAATGGCATTTTCCTGTAATCTTTCAAATCATGCACTGAAACAGAATCAATCTCATTAATACCCACCTTGGATGATCTTTTACAATCCCAAATGAGCACATATTCACAAGCAGGTGCAGCAACATATCTTCCTGTCTGACTGTACTTGGTGACAAAGCACACACAGCGTTCTGTCCCAACCAGGCCAAATGCAGACCCAGGAACATAACGAAGATACTGTGATGTCAAACCCATTGTATATTAATCTTGGTTGCAACAATACCTGTTGGGAAGATGCACATTAGATAAAAATAATCCACTGATGCAAAATTTTTTAGGCTGTATAATGCATACTGGTTCTAAAAAACTACCATTGCTATACCAAACTCCACATATGAATGTCTACACGTAATTGTCCAGAACAGGACTGCACGAAGTGAACCTGTGGTCTGCACACCCAAATACATTGAGTCACAGAATCATTGCATTGATTTCCGGATTGTTTCCACGCCTTGTGTTCTTGCAATTACTTAAAGAAGCTAAGAATGTTGTTTTACGTGATCTTCATGGTTATTTCCACATATATATCCCTATTTCTTCGCCATTTACTTTACGTTTGTACTTACAAAATCTCATGCTCATTGCGATACCTCGCAGAGCATTATTCCTTGAGCCTCAAAATAAGCCTTTTATGATTTATGATAACAAACACTTACTCAGCAATGAATTTCTCGAATGCACATATCTACAAACGTTCTTGTTTCTTCTTTCGTTCAGAAATTTGATGTTCTACCTGCTTTCTTGCCGAACGTCTCCCGAAAGCGGCAAGGGAAACATGTGTTTACTGTTTACATACACAAGAACCTATTTCAGGGTTGTGTAGCTTATGTATAATCGCTTTAGTTTTTAAGTTTTTATTAAATAAATGAACTGCTTTGTTTGCAGCTTACTTAATTGAGTCTAAATAATGTTTAATATTTTATCTTGACTGGAATAAAAGATAATAATATGCAGTAAGTATATAAAGAATCTCTTGTATATCATATGTATATAAACTCCCTATGTACTAGATCAAAAGAAGTAAAGAAAGTTGTATCATTTCAATTTTATTTGGTCTTGTTTAAAATGTTAGGCATCAAGTAAACGAAAAAAAAAAAAAAAAACGATTTCTCAAAAGTATTATTTACATTGAAAAAAAATATGAAGAGGTGGTCCTGGGATTGAAGAAGCGTACTTGTGAGTTCAATGCTAATAGATATGTAATAATTTTAACTAGAACTACTTAATTGCGGTATTATAAAAAACAACTTCAGACTAAAACACACACACACACACACACACACACACACACACACACACACACACACACACACACACACACACACACACACACACACACACACACACACACACACACACACACACACACACACACACACACACACACACACACACACACACACACACACACACACACACACACACACACACACATGTATATGGTAGAGAAACCCACAATGCAAAAACTAGATTTATTGAAAATGAGACTACAGTTTCGAAATCCACCTCGATTTCGAAACTGTAGTCTGTATATATGCACATACAAATACAATTATGAAGCTGTTTAGAAAATTTTCACCAATAACGTAATGATTTCATGGGGATTTCACGAGGACTGGATGTAACTGATTTCCTTCATCGACCGCTCCCAGAAAACATGAACAAATGACCAAGTATCCAATGGGATAGAACATCCTTGCAGTGTCCCTCAAGTAACTGGCTCTCGCTTATTATCATTCACCATAGTACTTAATGAGGATGATATTCCACACGCAAAGATCTACAAACACGGACAACATGGCATAAGAACTAGTACACAAACCAGGACAAGGCAACGTTTATTGGATTGGGCTTCATCGAACGGAATGCAGATAAAGATAAGTGCATAGAAATATAATTCAAATTCAGCAAATAAGACGACTGTCACAGAAGTCTGAAAATAAATAATGACCCTTTAAGTAAATCTACTCACTGGCCATCTGTGATCTGACGTAGCTCAGAAAAATAATTGGACTATCCCAGGATCTATTTGTGAATGCGTTCTCTCTCTCTCTCTCTCTCTCTCTCTCTCTCTCTCTCTCTCTCTCTCTCTCTCTCTCTCTCTCTCTCTCTCTCTCTCTCTCTCTCTCTCTCTCTCTCTCTCTCTCTCTCTCTCTCTCTCTCTCTCTCTCTCTCTCTCTCTCTAACTGTAAGGGTAAGTGGGATGAAAATCACTACCCAGTGCGGCACACCGCTGTGTTGGTATTTCGTCCCTGCTAGAGAGGGAAATTAATGCCAAAACAAAAACTACAGTATTACTAGGAAGCTTTTTACTTGATTGTCAAGGCGGTGATTATTACATCATAATAGTTAACATTTTACTTTAAAAATAGGTAATATTTATTGCAATTAGTAATGATGCCTCACTAAAAAATATATATGTAAATATAAATATATATATATATATTTATATATATATTATTATTATTATTATTATTATGAAAACAAACGTTCAAGGAAAGCAAACAAACGCACACTTTGTTATTTCAGATATTATTTGCGCCCTAGTGGACAAAGTGAGAACCAGAGAACTATTATGGAATAACATTTACAAATATCAAGATGACAGAAAGGTTAAAATAACAATAATGGATGAATTCAACAAGAAACTTTGCTTTGCACTGAGTGTAATCGTACGGCTGGTAAGGCCGTGTAATTAATCGATAATTAATTATATTTTATTCAATTTCTGTTATAGTGTTTGCTTCCTCTCATCCGCAGTTTTGATCAGTTCATAATTAAGTCTCTCGTAAATTACTAATTACACTAATACATTACTAATTACACTAATTACACTAAATGCTATAGGAAAGAATATCGTCGGATTTTCTGTATGTATGATAATTAATAAAATGGGTGGATTGGCTTTTGTAAGTTTAGTGTCTATTTGTTATCATTATTTCAACTGATGTGCGATGATATTCATAGAAGCCACGACTATCTTCGATGCGTAGTTCACCCAGGTTATTGTAGACACTTTGGTCATATCAGTTACAATGTCTCTTCACGGAGGGACATCAGTTACAATGTCTCTTCATGGAGGGACACTGTGCATAGTGTGACCAATCCCCGGTCTTGGCTGTCTAGGGATCCGTGGACAGAGGAGACTAGTATGACCGTTGTTTTACAGTTAAAAAAAATAATGGCGCTACCATTATCGTTACTTGCAAAAACATGCAACATTTACTTTGTACGTTACTTCCTCGAATAAGTAAGAGTTGTAGTGACCGTTACAAATTTTGTCTTATTGTTTCAGAAATAAGTAAAGGCCAGAAAAGTCTAGAGTAGCAAATTGTAAAAATTATTTTAACACAATCCATAGGCAAATTATTTGACTTATGATATACCCTTAAATACTTAATAAGAATATATACATTATTAATTTTACTGCGATAATTCCAACACAAAAAAGGAAACATTTTGAAGACTAGTTATTTCATGGAAAACCTTTTTATTTCAAAATTAGAATCTGAAAGACCTCTTTCAGGCCATAGGAAGTCTTTCCCAACAGAGAAATTTCCTTTCACTTCTGCACCTGAAGGAAGCATGGCACTTGCACTTTGTTTGCAAGGCCTGATGACAAATGAATGGAGACTTGCTCAGTATTCAAATTTTCTGAGGCGTGATGGGATCACGCGTCTCATGTGCGTAAACTCTAAGAAGGCAGCTGTAAGACATACTACACGTTGACTATGAAGCCAATTTATATCTTATATAAACTTCCAAGTTGACCTCTTCTTAAAACTTGTTTCCCCCTCAAAAATAAGGTGTTATTTACCTACTCATAGAAAAATACACACACACACACACACACATATATATATATATATATATATATATATATATGTATATATGTGTGTGTGTGTGTGTGTGTGTGTGTGTAATTTAAATGCGAACAACAGGCCTGTGAAATGACCATGAAGAGAGTACAAACACATTTGTATATGAGGATATGAGACTCAAGCCCATGCCCACGGGAATATAACCTGATGTAGCAATCAGGCTCGTGGTGTTGCTAGTCCATGCTAGACAGACTTCAACCATGCTAGAGTGGCTTTACTAGTAGCATCCCTGCTAAATAATTCCCTCCACCAAAGGGTGGGCGAAAAAGGGCTGTAGAACTCCTAACCACGAATAAACACACACACACACACACACACACACACACACACACATATTTATATATGTGTATATATATATATATATTGTTTATTATTTTTCAGCTGTAGCCTAAACGCGGAGGTTTCTTTATCAAGCTACAAAATGTTAGGCTCAATATTCTCAAATTTAAATTATAGTTCATTACTATGAAAATAATAAACAATACAACTCTTTCCACATTCCTAAATTCTTCAAGGGTCAGGTCAGAAGCAACAGATAATAATGCTAGTTAGGATACTTCTGCACATTTAACACATTTAATTATTTTATTGGCTTCTAGTATACAGTCTAGTGTGATATTAATAACGATGATTTATTTTCAACTTCATCTTCTTTATATTAAAATAGAGTAGGTATCAGTACACTACAAAGGCACGCTGGCGACATCGCTGCTTCAGTGTGTACCAAATTCTGCTTAATAGGCACCTGAAGCTTAAGCAGCAGATACACCTGGATTGATAGGGCGTACCGGAACGGAACAGCTGGATGGGGAAAGATGAACCATTGGCCCCAGTCAAAATTACCATGGATTCACAAATCTGTAAATGGAAGACAAACTGGACCAAGTGTTGTCTGAGTCAGGATAAAAATTAAATCCTGAAATTACCCCAAGACAATCAAACTAAAAATTATGAAGATGGCTCAAGTAGACTACTTAAATATTCCTTGTTTCAATCACTCTGTGCCCTACCAGCTATGATGAGGAGGCACCTCTGAGCTTTAAATTATGATGTCAGAAATGGCCAAGTTTTAACACTGGAACATGGTCTTGAACTTTGAAGTCATCCTCTTTACACCGATCAGCTTATTCAGGGAAAGCAATTGCTGAGCTGCTCCCCTACTTCCTTGCTAATAGCAACACGAACTATGCCTGCTGGCTGATATGATGTCACTGGAAGAGGACCATCCAGATGTTGCCAGAGAGCTTCACAAAGGCATTCTTTAATAGCTATTGATAGTCTCGTGATCCACTTCCTTGCCGAAATTGAGAAAGTGTTAGGAAAGAAAGAAGTAGCCAGTAGTGTGAGACATTGTGAACAGAACTTGACTGCCCAGGAAACCAGTGACAAAGTGAAGAAATGTCTTCTTTAAGGAGAGAAATGGGGAACCCTTAGCAAGACGATTCATCTGACCTGCTAAGGTTATTGCTGACCAAGCACCTGCAGCAATGGTCAGTGTCCATCACACAAGAGGCAAGGCCCAGTTCAAAGCATTCATGGAAGAGATTCAAAGGCAAGATCATCATTCAATCAGCTTATCAAGAAGTATCACACTGCATTTTCCAAGCCTCGTCCACTGCCTAATAGTACAAAGGTGAAGGCTTAAGGACTGTCAGCACCTATCAGGTCTTTCTTTCACAGTAGACAATGTAGACAGAGTACACAATGAGAATTCTTTGAACATGAAAATCAGGCTCAGTTGAACGACGTACATGAAGCAGAGTTCCCTCCATCAGACCCATCAGAAATTATGGTCATTGATGGCTCAACACAGCACACTGCCTCCATGTATCTTAGACATTTGATGACTATGGTAGAGAAGAGATCCGTACTAAGCTGGAATCTCACTGTGACCTCTAACAGAAGGACAGGATCCAAGAATGAATTCCAGTCCCTTACAAACTGATATATCTCTAAACCATTTGCCTTCGACAAGTGTTTTTGGGCCTTCCACTCGCACATTAGTGGAAGACATCGTCCGAGATAATGCTTTCAGCGGCCTGAGCACCTCAAAACATGGCATCTCTTTTACATAATACATTTTAAACATGCTTTGGATTTTTATTTCATCACTGGTTGAAGGTCACAGCCACAAGCGTGGTTGGGACTAGTGACCTGTATATTCCTTTGTTATAACAAATCCCAATCTAGGGAAAGGTGTTAGGAGAAGGCTGGAAGGAACAAGTAGAACTCCAAACAACTGGAAAAGCTACTTGAGAGATAAAATGAACAAGACAGAGTTGTTCCTTGTAGAAAGAATCAACGATAAGACCAATGCTAGTAGTAATGGCAAATTGTAAGGATGCTGTCTGCAACAAGACGAGATCTTTCGGGAGTCCCCCCATATCGTACAAAAACAGTGATCACCAAAGCCAATGACACAAATGTGGTTGTGATAGCTTTATCTGCCTTTTTTTCACTAAAGGAACTTGGTCTTTTGAAACTGTGGGTCTCTAACGGCCTAGGGTAGAGAGTCTCAACATTTACAATTTGGAGGAACCAGTGTAATATATATATTTTTTTCATATTCCAAAAAAACTCCAATATATCTAAGAGCCGAAAACAAGAAGGGCCTATGTCATTAAAGTCAATGTTGAGAAAAAATACATTTGAAAGTTTGAAAGCAAAATAAATTCAAGAAATCGTTTTTTTTTTTTCTGTGATTAATCAAAGTGTGTTGCATTACTCTAATCCTTTTTATATAACGAAAATAACGAATATTTTTCATAACGAAAAACATACTAAAAATGTATTGTAGAGCTTTCAAAACAAATACTGCAAAAAATGTTTATTGATTAATTCATAATTTAAGACATTTACTGCTGTTGAAATTTGTCCATTTTATGGCTTAGGAATATAAATAAATAAACTTCCCTTGACAATAATGCTTTAATACATGCACATCATGTTTTTTTTTTCTGTAAATGCAAGATCTATTACCTGTATACTGAAAATGGCATACTGACTATAAAGAAAATACAGAATAGTAAAAGCGGTGAACTTATATATCTATGTTCCTAAATATTCTAAATGCAGTCACTTGTGGCAATCAGGCAAGCAATGTAATATATATATATATATATATATATATATATATTTTAATGAAATGGATTTCGAAGCAATGCTCGTGAAGGGCCTACTGATGACATTAGCCTGTATAACATTCACAGAAACAAAAACTTCTGGTTCGGTGGCAGGTTTACCTCAAAATCAGCATTTATGGACATTGGCCCTTCTTGCTCTTGTTAGAGTATATATAGTATAATGTACATTATACACTGTACTGACTGACACGGATGTTGGAGTCTGGAAAGTGTTGTAACGTGCTTTTGACTACGAATTATGAAATATGAATTAAGATCACTGCCATTCTGTAATAATTATTCTACGGTTTCTCGTGGAACCCCTGGTGATGGTCGGCGGAACCCTAGCTCATCACCACTCCGCCGTCAGCACCCGGGGAGACGGGGGTCTCTCGGGAGTCTCACATCTACTGACAGCGGTCTTATATTCTGGTGGCAAGCAATGGCCTTAATTTCATATCTACTATGACTTTTACCGGTGCACAAAACTTTGCAAATTTACATTTCTTAGAATCTACTTGATATGACTCGAGCAGCAATTCGAACCTTTTACTACTAGGTCTAAAATCATTATAAGGAAGGTGATGAATTTGATGTAGAAAATATAGTTCTTAGACTTGGCCACTGCATTGTCGATGAACGGAAAATATGTACAATAAGTCAGACATTTCATCTTTAAGGGAAAATAGAGGGAGCGTTGTCATATAGCCATATTTCCTAAATGAGGCGGAGCCTCAAATAGGGAATATGACGAACGGGCCAAGAGGCCACTTTTACGGCAAAAAATGTGAATGAGATGATAAAGCCCTTAATACAGATTAAATTGTTTTAATAACCATTACAACTTTCGGAAAACTATTACTTATGTTGCAATTTTATATACAATTTTTGCAACATGCAAAGGTAACTAATAGGCCACTTTCGCACCAGAATGGCACGTCGCACATGGCAAGTGAGACGAGTCACGGTGATTTTATACCCAGATTATACGTGGCGCGTATCAGGACGCTTTCACTCGCTCCACAAAATCGCATCATCGGAGGATGACGATATTATTTTTTTTCTAAGTCTTAAGTAATCTTGTGACAATTATCTAACTCACTAAGAGGAATAAGGTAGAGAGGACGTTGGGGCAGACGGTGAGTCAGACTTATTCCAATGCCCTTTTCTTTCTCTGTCCAGTGTGTATGAAAGATAAGTTCGGGTTGACCCTTGAGCTGAAACTACAGCACATCAGTCTGGAGTGACAGATCCATTCCAATATGATACCACAGTCCGAGGTAACAAGCCGCACGCTGAGACTAGTCGAATCTCGGCGTCGCACGCAGGTCGCATGTGTCACATGCGACGTGTCATGCCACTTGTGTGTGATAGGTTTTATATATTTCCGGAAGTTTGTTTATAAATGGCGTGGGACCTTGGTGTGAAAGCGGCCTAGTTTAGTTAAGGTGGTTCTGGGGATGTAGCTCCTGGGTTTCGATAACCCAGGAATATGGCGAGCAAAGAGAGAGTCTGATCGGGTTTAGGTTAGGTTAGCATTTTGCGGTAAACAGTAAGTGCTGTAATTCATAAATCGAATCGTTCTGGACATATCGAAAACAATTGAAAAAATATATTTCTTAAACTAAAGAAAAATGCAATATGACCCATACACGCACACACACACTCACACACACACACATATATCACTTACACATGCATGATGTATATTGTGTGTGTTTAGATTGATAGGTAGATAGATAAAGTAAGCTTATCCTTACTACTTATACCCGTGCCATCAATCAGCAGCGATTTTTCGGCGTCTTCATTTTTAACTTCTCTCTTGTTAATTTATAATTTCGTTACAATCTATTATAAATTTACAAATAAAAAGAACAGCATAGTTAAGCATTAAACAAAATGTGCTGACCAAAAAAACTAGGGATGCTCAAAAGTCGTGGGATATGAATAAAACTCAACAGTCCGGTTGAGATATTAACGTTTGTTGCTAGTTTGGTGTCATGTTTAGCGTGCGTACACACTACAGGACAAATTGTTAATTGAAAATGAGGATTCAAAGGTTATGATGAAAAAAAGTTCACCGAAAGCGTGTGCAGAAATATTTAATGCAGTTAAAACGGGCATTGTTTGATTTTATCTTATTTCATATACATTTTTCAGGAAAATAAGTGTTGTTCTCTTTTACAAGCAGGCCTTGGTAAAAAAAGAAAAAAAAAATTATAATAATAATGAAGGCCACTTGACTAGGTGTTCATCAGTATTGGAATTAAGAATATACCCTGAAGTCATATCTTAAGGGAATGCAATGAAGCTTGTGTAAATAGCTGTAAAATACCGTTTTCTATGTATTTCTCTCGTAAAGCATAGGCAGATAAAAAAGGTGAAAGCGGATATATTGGAGTTTGAGAAAGGGAACCGCTAGCCTATACTTACGGTAGTTTCCCGGAGACCACACACTACTGCTTACTGTATGATACCCAAACGGGGGGCACTGGTCTTCACATATAAAATAGGATCTCTTGTCTCTTAACAACTCTATTATCAATAGGCTTTAACTGCATCGTCCTTATCTACAATTTCTTGCAAGTTTGAGAACTTTTTACTGCCGAATTTCAACTAATTTCAAGTTTAAGCTCCGCCCACAGGCGTGCCAATCCGTCCCAACAGCTCATTAACACGCATGCGCAACCTATCGCCGATTACATTAAATGCCAAATATTTTTTATATTTAATTTGTAGCTCTTCATTTGGCCATGTAAGGAGTATTTAAGATGTTTTATAATTAAATGCATGTGAAAATGGTATAAGAGTATGCACAAAGTTATGCTCAAAAGAGTCAATAAAACATTAAATTTGACATGATTGGCAGATAAACAATTGTTTGTATTTCTTTACGTAATTTATATTAATCATTAAATTCGTAAGACACTGTTTGTGGTTATATATTATAAGAAACAAGAATGTACGAGAATAATAAATTTACTACACTAGTGCCCCGTCTGTCTGCAGAGCGCAATCACCCTATACCGTAATTACTTTGGCAAAGACGGTATGACAATTGCGGGTATGATCTTTGGGCGAAGTCTCTGTCCTTGGCTGTCCATTTTCAGACCGAGATCTGGCGATTTGGGTGGATGAGGCACAGTGTAATCGCGGAGTGTTGCCGAAATCATCTTTCACGAAACTGCTCGTGTGGATGGGGCTGTTATCCTGGAGAAGGTTAAATGGCTTCGGTTCGGGAACACCATGGCCCTTACCGATGGTAGAAACATCTCGTCCAGGATTTCCACGTAGGCATAACCCGTAAATCTGCCGGGCCCGACGTCCATTAACTCCCCGACACCGTTGCTGTGCAGCCACTCAGACTGCCCAGCGATTCCTGACAGCTTGCGTGCTGTTGTAAGCAGAACAAAAGGGGTTCGTATCCTTTGTAGTAGTTATGAAATGTTTAAAAAAGAAAATAATCGAAGACGTGGTAACTAACTATCGGCCCCACCCCCTTCACAAATCCAGTTGGATGCAAGGGGTGTTGCTATTGAGTATCAAATAGATTTCATTAGCTCATGGTGTTCAGGTACTTCACTACAAGCTTCCTTTCATATAACACATTAATTTATAGTTTTGAATGACATTTACTTGAGCATCTTCCGTCGTGCATCTAGGGTGCCCAATTCTGGCCTTGTCTCTGGTTGATCCAGTTGCTTGGTGCCGTTGGATCCACAGAATGGTCTAAGAGGTTTCTATTGTTGATATTGGCATGATACGAGGCCCTTGCTGTATCACCTCCGACATACTATTCGAACACATTATGAAGCTTCATCTGTTCCGAGCTTCGAAAACAACAAGTACCAACATTTCCGAATCAACTTCTAGCGATCGTTACAGATTCCTCTACTCCCGAGCAAAGACACTTCTTTTAGCGACTGTACAGTACATGTAAACAACCCGATAGGACACAGGACGCTCTGTGTGAGACGGCTGATTTTGTCCAAGCAGTGCGACACTTAGGACTCGATGGGTTTTCGTACGCCTGGCAGCGTCGATGCTCCGCCCAAACGACTTGAAATAATTGCATGCATTTGGCGCTGAAAATAAAGTCCAATATATAGGCGTTATCCGCAGCCTCCTTATCAGCATTTTTTTTTTTTTTTACTAGTACTTGAAATGTGTTGCTACCGAATTTCAAAATTCAGCTTCGCCCACACAAACGTGCCAACCTGTCCATCCAGCTCTTCAATACGCATGCGCAACCCATCGCCAAATAGGTAAATTGCCAAATACTTCTTGTATCTTATCTTTTAACTCTTCATTTGGCCATTTAAAAAATATTTTATATAGAAATTTATGTGAAAATGGTATAAAAGATCGTAAGAAACTGTTGTTGATTATTTTTCAATTTACATTAATAGTACATACATATACTACATTTTGAGGTTTATCTTTTATTAAATGAATAAACATTGTCGAAGTACTAAGTGAGAGCAATACATTTTGATAGGCAGCAAATGATCTTTCGAATAAAGTTCCACAAATAATAACATATTACCACTTCTTTTGCTTTGCATATAGATGTTATATATATGATAATAATGAATTTCCATCTTCAAACCCATCAGAGGTCAAGATATCATTATCAATATCTACTAACGAACCGTGGCAGGAATAGACGACAATAATTAATAGAATTATATGAACAGAGGACGTGCTGGCCGAGTAGTTAGAGCATCGGACTCAAAGAATGGCACGACAATCAGAGTTCAAGAGCTCGAGTTACCGGCCGGAGTGCTCTTCACCTCGATTGCCTATAGATAACCCGATAAGGGATACTTAAAGCCACGATTAGCAGGTGGTAGATGTGGATTTCAAGCCAGAGTTGAGAGTACACTCACTGGTTGAACTACTCGATGCTGAGCAGAAGAACCCCATCATGGTCATTGCTCAGGATCACCCGTCTAGTAGACACTGCTACTGAAGAAAGCAACGGGAACATCTTAGTTCAGTCAGTGATCAATAACTCAGAGAAACACTCAGAATAATGTGAAGGATCTCGCCACTTGCCACCTACTGCAACACCAACACCACACTTGTTGTATTGCACGTGGTCACGAGAGGCATAGGTCATTGGCCTACTATTTTATCATAATTATAACCATCCCTGTCATTGCTATTGCTATTATCATTGCCATTGGTATTATTATCCTTTGTAATTAGCATTAAGACTTCTGTATTGTCATTTACCATTACAGTGGTCAACATCACCACTATATGATATAATATGGTAGTAATGTGGAAATCAATCAAGTAACCCGCAAATGTTGTAAAATAGTGATTAGGACAATCAAATCATAGTACATAATTCTAGTATGTTATGTGGCATCAGGTTTAAGCCATTCAAATTTCAATTGCCATTATAATCATATTTCTTTTACATGTAAAAAAAACGACGTACCACGGGACGCTCTGCCTGCGAGACAGTTGGTTTTGTTCATGCGGAACGACACTTCGACCAGATGGATTTTCATGCATCGATGCTCCGCCCACATGAAATTGAGTTGCAGATAAAGCTTAATACTTGCATATATGAATATATGCATATACGTGTGTGTGTGTGTGTGTGTGTGTGTGTGTGTGTGTGTGTGTGTGTGTGTGTGTGTGTGTGTGTGTGTGTGTGTGTGTGTGTGTGTGTGTGCGCGTGTGCGTGTGCGTGTGCGTGTGTGTGTGCGTGTGTGTGTGTGTGTGTGTGTGTGCGTGTGCGTGTGCGTGTGCGTGTGCGTGTGCGTGTGCGTGTGCGTGTAATTATAATATTTATTGAAAGATGCTTAATAACAAGATCAGGTAAAGTGGCTTCACTGTTTATTAAGATAGCTTATCCCTCCAAGGTTATGATTTAATGCTAGGTTTCATTTAGCTTACAGTCTTCAGTTGGAATCTCGAAATGAAAAACAGATAACAGGAAGCAATATTTTTCACTACCGTATCATTTGTGTATATGTGCTGCAAAACAAAAAATATGATTTATGGTGAACTAAATGTTCCTGGCCATAGTTTCCGTCTTTAAATCCAAACAATTTAGATGTAAAGACAATCAAGTAGTTCCACAGAGCACACAACCACACATTCAGAAAACACATTACACCCTGCACTAATAACTGTGTTCTATTAACACACACAAGTATGTCTTTTGGTATATTCATGAAACAGTTATTTGTGATTAAAACATTCATGAACTATAGGGAATAACAGTTCGATCTGAAAACACTGGAACGGTTTGTGTTACAGTCATGCCACTAACAAACATTAAGAATTGAAGACAAGAAAAAACATTTGTGAAAAAAACTGTTTATAATGATTAGAAAAATATGCGTGTCAAATGTTGGGAGTAATAAATACATTTTGGTAATTTTTCAAGACAATTATTTTGAAAATGTAAAACTGGATTTATAAACTAAAATATATGTGAATCTTTAATTTTTATATCAATTGGGAAAGATTCACAAAAAGAGAGATTATATTTATAAATAGTAATGTTCGTCTGTGAAGATATAAGACTAATTATTTTCTGTCAATGAAGGGGGGTTATGATCAATGTTGCACAAGTAAATGAAGATTTGTTTCATACGGATATGAAAGTAGCATTAACTATATTATTTTCAGATCCACTACACCTATGCAAAAACAGATGCCGTTGATAAATATTGAGTTTGCCACATTTCTAATGTTCAAAATATAAAAGGAAAAAGAAAAAAAGGTTTATATAAAATTGGCATGTTATAAAGCCACAAGGTTATTCTTAGACAGTTGCTAGAAATATGGCAAGTCCACAGACTATTTTGAAATATGAATAGTATGGATAGATAAGTATATACAAATTATCTGCCAAAATATTTCAGGGACCAAAGCAGTGTAAAAGTGTCTTAAATATGTATTTGAGAGCTAGAAATCAGTTACAGGATTGGCATTCTAAATATTGTATGGTAGATTATCAGTTAATTTACAAAAATATTACCAGCATATCAGTTATTAATGAATATATATATATACACATTAGTAAAGATATCTCAACTTGAAATTTCCATAAAAAGATATGAGCTAATGAAAGTCTGAAGCAGTTCAATTTTTAGCTACTTAAAGTTAGGGTTTTGAGGGATAAAAAATCAATTTGCATAAATTAAGTGTTTCTCTTTAGTGAACCATGTTTCCAAAAATGATATATGGATTGTTTTCTTGCATACACTGAAAATATTTTAAATGAAACAATTTCGTCTATGGAAGGCAGGATTCAATAGCACAACATGAAAAAAGGTTGAATTACAATAGTATGATCAGATGCAATGCCACTGTTGCTGTCAAGCAGATCATTTACATTATGAACTGAAAATATTGTTACCCATGCATTTATATTTTATGGTCCCTGAGCAGCTCTTAAACCTAAAATTGACTATTTATATTCTCAAAAAAGTAATTTCAGCTTTCTGAAAGCAAGTGTTTTTCTCACTGAAGTTTACTTGATTTAACTTCAAACAATGCTTAGGTAAAACAGAAATTATCTTCAAGTTCTTGTTGTGAAGTGCATGATTTAAAATTTACAAAATGTTTTAGACAAAAATGGTACTCTAAACAACTATGTTCTATGCCTCCTTCATCAACTCTCCATTTCCTGTTAGCATATTTTATATGCCTTCTTTCATATTCTTTACACTGTTTTATATTATGAGAAAGTATTAGATTATTTGTACAGCACTTTTCCTCAAAATGTTTGTCATTTAAGTTATGAAATTTCATAAATTTCACTTCCCATCAAAATTATCTATTATGCATTAGCATACTATGTGATTATCTGTCATCTATACAGTGTATAAGTTTCCATCATTTCAAATTATATTATACAATCCAACATACTAATTCTATCTTGCATTAAAATATGTAGTCTCACAAAACAAACGTTACATCACTGCAGCACCATAAGTAAGGATCAATAAACATCTTAGCATTATTTTCCCTTTCCTCATTTCTATTCAACATATTTGGCTTACTCCACTTAAGCTAATGCCTTCCTGCCTCTCAATCATTAGTGCTACTTTTGCTCTTTCTATGCGAATGAATGAATCTCATACACCTACTTCTACAAGCTTTGCATCCAGTCTCATCAACCATTCTCTTACATTTGAACACTAAACATACAGGACAAATGTAACACGATATAAAAATATTGTATGTGAAATAATATTTTTTGATAAGGGAACTACTTGACATCTAACTCTTGTTAGTATTATTTTACTACATATCAAGCAGGCCAAATTTTAAAAGCTTGTGTTTGTCATGAATGTTTGCTACAGCACTAGTCTTTTACATAAAACAATCTAGTTCATGAAATAAAACATCATATAATGCAAAATGGCACATTTATTATTCTACAGATGAAGTCCATGTTGAGTACCCTCATGGATAGGCTGACACAGCGCCCACTGCACTCGTCTTACAATATTTGTACACATCACGTCATCCGGCTGAGTCATGTGCCACAGCAGCTGGAAGCTCTGAGGCACGCCAGACTGGTGCCCGGACTCAACATTCCCCTTCCTCTTTATCAGCTGGGAGGAAATAAAGTTAGCATGGATGTAGGGTTGTGAGCCGGCAGAAGTTACCGAGTGAGCGTTAACACGAGGAACAGCAGGGTGGCCCTGCGAGTCTCAGGCGTACCAGGATGGATGGAATATTTCTGACAGATAAAATATTTAATTATGAATCTTGAAAAATGCACAAGGAAAAGTCCATGAATCTAATGCTGGCTGCTCCTGTCACTGAATATCATCTCAACAAAACATCATAATATCTACAAAGTTGAGAACACACTATAAAGTATTAAACACTTTTAAGATAATAATTTCAGAATTTTAAACTGATTCATAAAAAAATCAAAATTTGAAAAATCTAAAGCAAATGTCAATCACAATGGAGGTTTCAGATTCCTCCATATAGCTGTGCCTTGAATGAATTTGATAGTCAGATGCAGTAGGGCTACAGCAACCTGTGTATTGAAATCAGGGTCATGGTTGTGTTCAAAAAATTTATAAATTATCCAATAGAACTGGATATATATAATACAATAACATATGTGCAAAACACCACCATGCACCTGTTATTTACACATGTCAAAAATGTCAAAGTGCAGTCCAGAGTTGAGTGGGATTTGGTCACTGACCAGGTTTGTAATTACCAACAAAAGTTACATAACACTTCAATTGGAATGTTTTAGAATGACAATCTTACAAGAAATCCGCACCATTTTGCGATCAAAGTAACATCTGAACAATGCCAAGTCATACAAAAAATTTATGAATGACATTCAGCTGCAATTTTGTTTTAACACAGTCTTACATAAATTTTCTCCAATTACCAGTTGATAAGCCTAACAACAAAGCTACACAAAACGTCTTTCAAGCTGCTGTTTCCTTAGCTGAATAACAAGTCAACATCACTAATTGCCACTGACTTCCCCATGACAGAATGACCAATATTGAGGCACTATGGACTGAATGGCCTCCTTCCACTCATGACTTAAAGGTGGACACAGGGATCCAGTTCTAAATAATGAGTACAAAATCAAAATTATTGATAAAGTCAGCAGATGAACACAGGAAAATGGGAAGCACTAACAACTACACTAAAATTATGCACTTAAAAGAGGAGTTGCTCAACACAGTGAAGCTACCATATAACTTTAGCTTCTTAATCAATATCCTCGATGTAAACCATCTGTTCATAAAAGCATTGTGCATTCTTTACATTACTCTTTTCTCAGAATAGATCACCTAGCTAAAAATGTTTGTTTAATAAAATAATGAGTCATTCTGTACACAATGTATAGTAATTATGTATACAATGCTAAACCTAGTGAAGTCGGTTCATTGCTCGGTCTTCACCTCCAGCCCAGAGTACATGGCCAGTAGTATCAGCCAACTCAGTCCTTCACACTGCACTATTCAGCTTCACTCCACATTTCAAGGCATCTTGTCGCTCTATAATCACTTTCCAATTCTCAACAACAATTTTGAGTCAGTGCTCAACCTTGCATATATTCTTTGGGAGCTCAGATTCATACCAAGACTGGTAGAACTTCATTTTGCACATTTCAAGATAAAGTGAAGCTACGACCATTGTCACATCATGACCAAGCTTATGCTGCCTTGTGATATGATTGGCTGCGAGATATGTCGTGGAAGATCGCACGCAGAAGACCACACACTGAGCTGCACTGGGCAGGGGGGGTTAGAG